>NW_024385344.1:0-53988 GCF_016835505.1 Polypterus senegalus
ATGTGATCATTTGGGATAATGTGAGTTCCCATCGCACACACACCATCAGAGAATGGTTTACTAATCATGACAGGATAATCGTAGAGTTTCTCCCACCCTATTCACCCTTCCTTAATCCAATTGAGGAAATATTTCCTGCATAGAGGTGGAAGATCATCAGCCCCATAAACAGCTGAGCTTGTTGGATGCCATGAATGCAGCATGTGAACAAATAGTGGCCAGTTTGAGGTGAGTGAGTTAGTTATAAAATGACTCCTGTCATGTTTCTTTGTCATGTACACATGCTGTCTGTTCAAATCCTGTGCCCATTTGGACCTTACAAAGTGGAGAAGGTTTAGTTGAGGTTTGGTCTCAGCACTTTCTGTTTTTTTGTTTCATTTGTTATTTTGCTGTTTATCATGTTTTCTATCCCATTAAGTTATTTCCTCCTCACGTTTCTGTCATTTAACCAAACGGTGGCAGAGGTAGGGTGCATAGAGATGCCACGGCCCAGGGACACCTGATTGGCTTGATCTGGCCCTGCATGAGGTGCATCACAGGAGTCCATAGTCTTGGATTCAAGGCAAGAGCTAATCCTAGGCAGGGTGCCAGTCCATCACAGGACACTGTAACAGATTAAGTGCTCGCTCGCACCCTTGTACCCTCAGACTATACGTCAGACACCAGGTGAAAGTCCAATAATGATATTTATTATAATAATAAAGTGCACAAAGCACCACCACTCCACTATTCTTCAATAAACAATACAATAATTAATCACAATCCTCCACTCCCAGACGCTTAGCCACCCTGCCTCCCAACTCAGCTCATTGCCTGGGAGTTCCCACAGTCCTTTTATATTCCCCGACCCGGAAGTGTTCCCAATCCAACAGTCCATAAGTCCTTATTCCTTCCGGGTCAGGGTAAACAATGCTTTTCTCACCCCGGAAGCCCGTCGCTCTTCCTATGACGAACTTCCGGGTCATAGGCACGAACAACTCTTCAGTCCTCCCTGCAGCTCCCTCTCGTGGCCCCCATGGCATCCAGCAGGGCGGTGCATAAAAACTCCATTGTCCACGATGCCCTGCTGGTCTTCTGGGGACCTCCATGCTGCAAGGAGGGCTCCACCTGGCGGTTTGGGGGTATTGGCCGGGATAAACAGCCGGCCATCCTCCACAGTATCCCCCCCCAGCAACGAATTATAAAGATTCGGAGCGGCCTGCCCCGAGAGGGAAGTCTTCCTCCAAGAGGACGTTCCGGTTGAGCCTTGATTAGTCCGAATATCTTGGTCCCTGGAGAACCTAGGGGGAATATTATTCCAATTCGATATCTTGTCCCCCTCTCTCCAAGGACAGTATCGCCAAATGTGGCCCAACCTTCGGCACCCATAGCACTGCCTCTGTCCTCCTGGTATTCTCCCCCTACGGGACTGAAAACAAGGAAATGTTAGGTCCGCCCCTTCTCTTGCTGGGAGATAAACCCCTGCCGCCTCTAATGGCGTTTTTTTTCTTTCTGCTTCTATACCTTTGTCAGGAGACCCCCGTTTTATTTTCGGGGTCTCCTGCTTAATCTGGGGCTTGTCCACAGTCTGAGTCTCTCTATTAAGTAAAGAGAGACCCTTTACTGTTTGCACCCCTTTACTTTTACAAATTACCGGTGGCGGCGTCTTTAGGGCTGTCTCGCTCCGAGAGTCAGCACTGTGTAGCTGCCCGGATCGATAGCCCTTCCGCCGCCACTCGGTTATCGCATCGCCTCTCTTGTAGGGCACGCATCCACTTGGCACCCGCTATGGATTAAACGCGGGCCCGTGTCACTCTAAGGCCCCTATTTCATTATATACGGTACCGCTTTACCTACCTGTACCGCCAAATCAATTAAGACAGGAGGCTCTCGAGACAATCGCCGCAGGTACTCATTTAATTTGTTCATAGGCTTTTCAGCCGCTCCTCTTAAGTCTGCAACGATCGTCTGGATTGTTTGCACCACCTGTAAAAAACTGTGCACGGGCTGAAGCAACTTCTCCAGCTCGTGCACGTCCAAAAATTTACTCAATACAACCGGAGGCATGCTCAAGCCATCATTAGCCTTACCCTCCGGCTGGGAGCCAATAAACACGGCCGCTCCTGGCACGTGCTCTGACAGGTCCCGCAAGGGAGCCTGGGATTTGGAGTTCTTTTCGGAGGACCGCGGTGCCGCTTTTGGCTGACTGCGATCAGTCTGCATCAATTTGTCGACAGACCGATCAGTCATTTCCCGGACCTCCTTACTTTTTTGTAGGGAGAGCGGTGCGCTGCCTCCCTTTTCCCTTCGAAAACCAAGTCCGTCTTTTCTTGGGCGAAGCCACAAACAGCTGAACATGGAACGTCACCTTCCTGGAATCCTTCGTGGTAGGTCACATGTCCCTTGTCGGCACCCGTAATGCGGAAATCCTTCGGGTTGCTCATTTGCCTGAACGAGAGCGCGCCATCGCCTTCGGGTTTGTCTTCTGCCTCCGCAGAGCCTTCGGATGGACATCTGGGAGGTATGTACATGGGACATCATGTGTTAAATTAAAAAGATTGTAAAGTACATTCCCAGCACATACCTCGTCAGAGACGTCTTCCTCCGGAAATCTCTCCCGAAACTCATAGCTGCTCCATGGCTCGCCTTGAGCGCAAGCAATGTCGAGCGCTAGACCTCCGCTGTTGCTGGCGCTCTGCTTTGTCTTCTTCTTCCCCATGATGGACTTGATAAAGGTCAGGTTTCTGGCGATTTTTGCTATGTGTGTCGTGACGCTGTCTTCCCGGGGTATTCTGTCCACAATAAATTTTTTTAAATTCAGGTCCTCTGCCAAACTGACGGCCAGAGAATCCTGCCGGCTACGCCAATTGTAACAGATTAAGTGCTCGCTCGCACCCTTGTACCCTCAGACTATACGTCAGACACCAGGTAAAAGTCCAATAATGATATTTATTATAATAATAAAGTGCACAAAGCACCACCACTCCACTTTATTAATATTATTAATGGCTGTCAAATGTGACTGAATACAAATTCCCTTCAGTGTCTCTTGCTGCTGGTCTCACTGTAATTGAGGCCTGGCATATCAGTACATCACAGGCAGAGTCTCTTTAAAATGAGGGTCTTAGTTTAGTCAAATCCAAACTGTGGACATTTCTCTGTTACATTTTCAGTAGAATTGATTAGGCCTGTGCAACCAGTATGAAATGATTCAAAATGGTGAAAGCCTGAATTCTTAAACATCTTCTGATTTCTACTTTGTTTGCTTTGTCTCAGGACTTTGTGGAAAAAGATTCACTGACAGCAAATCCCTTCAGAGCCACAAACGTGTCCATACTGGAGAGAAGCCATATTGCTGTTCTGAGTGTGGTAAATGATTTGTATATAGCAGCAGTCTTCGGGCACAAAAAAGAATCCATACTGGAGAAAAACCATATGTCTGTTCTGAATGTGGAAAAACATTCACTGACAGTCACTCCCTGCACAAACACACAAGAATTCATACTGGAGAGAATCCATATTGCTGTTCTAAATGTGGCAAACAGTTCTCTGCCAGTAGCTCTCTTCAGAACCGCAGAAGAATTCATACAGGAGGAAAGCCATATTTCTGTCCTGAATGTGGCAAACGATTCACCCGCAGCAGCACTTTTCTCAGGCACAAGCAAATTCAAGCTAAAGAGAAGCCAAGTTACTGTTCTGAAAGTGGCAAACAATTTTCTAACAAATACAATCTCCTGATACATAAAAGAATCCACACTGGAGAGAAGCCATATGGCTGTGCTGGATGTGGCAAAAGATTCCTCCAAAATGGCAGTCTTCAAAAACATGTACGAATTCATACTGAAGAAAAAACTTATTGCTGTCCTGTTTGTGGCAAGCTGTTTTCTCACGGTAGCAGTATCCACAGACATCCAAGAATCCACACACAAAAAAACAGGCCCAATAGATATTCTGAGTGTGTTGAAAGATTCACTCACAGTGGTACTTTTCAGCAGCATCAACACACTGGAGTGTACTGGAACAAAGCTAGATTGTTGTACTGTGTGGCAAAAGATTCACCTGTGACCACAATCTTCGGAGTCACATACAAATCCACACTGCTCTGCAGATGTGAACGTAGCAGATCTTTTTTTTCCTTAACAGAAGATTTTAAAATCATTCAGAAACCTTATTGCTGTTCTAAATGTGATAAAGAATTCTTGTTTTTAATTAATTTCAATGGACTCCATAATTGAGAGAATCCTTATTGTTTTCCTGAGTTTGGTAAAAGATTCTCAAACAGCAGCTGTCTTCATCACCATAAAAGACTTCACACTGGTAAGAAGTGTCATGACTGCTTTGAATGTGTCAAGCATTTCTCACACAACAAGAGTCTTAAAGACCACATTATAAATCTTGCTGGAGAAGCCCAAGGAGGAGTAAGCTGTAGGGTGAAGAATGAAAGAATGTTGTGAGGACTGAAATGAAACTCCAGGTTCCTGAAGTTTTGATGAGTATCTCCACATGTAAGGCTTCATTATATAAGTTGTATAAGATGCATAAGATGTCTAATCTCAGTAAATAAAGGACCTAAAAAAGTTCTTCACACTAGCCGTACATCTCCCAAGATTAAAAGGCGCCAACTGCCTGCCTGTGTGCTAATGTAAGTGATGGTGGTATTGATAGTGCAACATCTTGAGATGAAGAGAAGGAGAACTTCAAATTGGTGACAATCATGATGGACTTTGGAACAGATGAAGACACAAAATTGCAACTTGAATAATAAAAGAAGAATAGAAGAAGAAGAAGAAGAAGAAGGCTGAATACAGTCCAGTGGTGAACTGAACATAAAAAGGAGGCCATGTACTGCTACTTGAAAGAAATCCAGAAATTACAACTAAAGGATTTGCCACACCGAAAACTAGAATCCATTCATCCCAATTCTTTAAGACATTTTAGGTCAGCCTAAAATTTGTCATTGGAATAATTAAAGAAAGAGAGCAAAATAATTAAGAGAAATGAGAATATTATCAAAGACCAGAAAAAGATTAAATAGTACAGAAAGGGAGGCACAGCCAGAAGACATGAGAATAGAAAAGGCCAAGACGAGGGATGAAGAGAAAAGGAGGACCTCATAGGGGGTGCATTTATGACAATAGGAGAGCATCAGTAATGAAAAATAAACAGACATATTTGAAAGAAATTGGCTCTTTGTAAAGTCATTGTCTGAACTGTACTGTTGTATATCTTTAATAATTAAATGTTTTGATGGTTTGCCATCTTTTTTTAAATTTATTTTTACAAATTACTTAAAACAAAATACATAAAATGGATTCCAGTGTGCTGAGAGTTACCTACTAAAGGAAAAATAATTAAAAAGAAGCAGGGTTGAGCCATTAAATAAAGGTGAGCTTCAAAAGGGTGACTTCAATTGGGCGCAGCGAATAAAGGCAAACGCATCAAAATTATTACAGAAAATTTATTAGAAAAAGGCAATGATTAAACGTATTAAAAGGCGAATGCAAGAATATTAAAATATCCAACTAATTAATCCATAAAATTATCTATGAATGCCTTTATTCGCCGCGCCCAATTGAGGTCGTCCTTTTGAAGCTCGCCTTTTTGTGCGCGCCCTTATTGAATAGAGCCATTAAAATGAGATAAGACATGAAATGCATGAGGAGGACAGAGCAGCCTACCTAAAAGCTAAGAGGAACTGATGAAGGCAAGGCTGGCAGGATGGGCTCAAATGTCTGAGAGAATTCGAATGATGACCCCCCAGGTCAATGCATGAGGGGGCAGCAGCTTGCAATGAAGAATTAAAGATGACAACACACTAGCCTGCCTTGTTTGGTAGCACATGATCTGGAAAAACACTAAAAAGTTTTAAGGAAAAATGCTCTTTTAATAATTATAAAATACAACAGAAACAGATTCTCTGAAGTAATTAAAAAATATTATCTGTGTGTGTAGAGAGAGAGAGATTGGGTGCTTTTGAAGGTACTGATGTTCTTATTCTACTTAAGTGAACTTCCTAAAATAATGTATCGAGAGTTTATATCTGTACTCATTAACCTCCTTAAGATCTCGAGAGTCAATATGATCTGTTCCTGGAGATTAGTGTGATTTCTGCCTATTTAATCTGAGCAGCTCTTCTCTCTCTACAATTTCCAACTCACTCAGTACCTCCTTAGTAATCCCTGTTACTGCTTCCTCACTTTTGAAGACCTCAAAAAATGCAAGTTTCGGGCACCTGCTATTTCACTATCTATTTTTTTAAATTCTACTTCACTATTCCTAATGCACTTCACCTCCTCCTTGACTGTTCTTTTACTACTAAAATACTGAAAGAATCTTTCAGGGTTGTCTCTCACCTTATCTTCTACCTTCCTCTCCAACTGTCTTTTATCCTCCCTGATATCCTTCTTAATGGTTGCCCTCATGTTCTCATACGCCCTACAATTCACTTTGGAGTTATTAGTTTTTATACCTACGAAGAACAAACAGATAAACACAACGACTAAGGCATAACATTAACATATACTTTAACAATACTTACAACATTAAATAAGAGTTTGTTTTACTTCAGGACTGCACTAAGATCAAATGAGTCTTTACCATGAAGGATGACAAACATTTAGTTTTACAACACATTGAAAAAGTATGATAAATAGAGAGATTTTAATTCTAGTTAAGGAAGATGGAGCAGAATGAGCCCTGCAGTGTGTGTGAACTTCACAACGTGACGCACAGTAGCAGTGCTGATGGTTTGAGTCCTTATGACGTACAGCCATGTGCTCAAAGCGCTCATGATGAGATGGATTTGCGGAGGTAAAGAAAAGTCCTTGATTTCCAGTCAAATGAAGAATCTCAGTGTCAAGAGTCATAAAATGTAGTGTATTGTCCCACTGTGTTTTATTTATTTATTTTATTTAATCTTTTTTGATATCCCTGTGAAAATCTGTGTCTGTGCAAGTAAGGTAACTTAACCCACCCACACATCCTACCTCTTCTCCTGCTTATCCAGGGTAGGGTTGTGAGAAAGCTGAAGCCCAGCACAAACATTTTTGGGTGCACGGCAGTACCTGAATCTTTACCTTAATCATAAGGGACGTTAAATACAAAATGTAAACAGTTTAATTTCAATCACCATGAGTCTTTTTTATGCATTTGCATATAATGTGTAATCCTTTCCATCAGCATGTTGCTTCTTTTTTATGGGGTCTTCCCAATGGCTTGACCACAAATGGAAGAGAAGCAGTGGATCATCATTTCACTTCTCCCAGTGCTTTAACCCAGTGCTCCCCATGGCCTGTCACTGGTCCATAGCCATTCTGTGTTGGCCCTTTAACTGTGTTAACTTTATTATCACCTGCTGCTGGTCTGTGAAAAGCTGGCTATGAATGGTCGGTCCACAGAGCTCCACCGCTAGGAAAGCTGGAAGAAATCTACTCTTCTATCTATCGTTAAATGATTGAGCCCCTCAAGGCCCCACTGTGGACCCTCATTCTTTGGTTGATTGTTAATCATTCCAGCAGCTCCAACCTCCAGAGAGAACCCTGCTGCCTTTGAAGAGTTTCTCAATCTAAAAAATGTCCACATGTCCAAAAGTGAGAACCACAGTAACTTAAATGATCTTTCTAACTGTAAAAGTATAAAATACAAACAAGAAAAACAAAAGGATATGTAGATATGAATGAAGCGGCGTGGCTGTGTCACTAACACTGTCATTTACATAGCTGTGCAGACACCCTGGTGACAGGGACAGTCCCGACGTCAGGCTATGCCTTCTGATAAATAACTGAATAACATCCCAATGTCTCCGTTTGAACAGGCTGCCCATCTAATGAAGTTTTCTGTGCCACAAACACTACTTTTGTTGAAACAAACATCGTGAGAATCTACTGTATATTTAAAATTCACTAAGGCAAGACACCCATGGAAAGCACACCGGATTCACTAAGCCAAGTAAGACACCTATGGCGCACGCAGGATGGAGCCACACCCACCAACTCCAAGACCATTGGATACAACGACAACTCGCAAAGCCACGCCCACCAACTCAGACGCGACGACACAGAAAAAAACGGCCTCATTTATATTCGTCTGTCGTAGAGGGCACATGCTACTCTGACTCGGAGTCTCTGAGCCACGTTGACTGTTCATAGAGGTGTGTTTGTCGCGGAGGTGAATCGCCATATGCAGCGTGTAAAACTGTTTGCGAGGGGTATCCCATGGGATCCTTAAAACATTCCTTAACAACTGAGGTTAAAACACAATGAAGTAAGCTGTCTTTAAAAACTGAGTTTTTGGTTACGACGCATGACCGCGTGCACCATAGCAAACTGTTTTACACGCTACATACAGCAATTAACATCCGTGACAAACATGCGTCTTCTTAGATGCTCCTGCACTTTGTTCACACCCCCCTCCTACCTCGCTACTACCGTGGTTGGCTGTCTTGGTGGATTATATATAGAAAGGCAGCCAAAACCGCACAGAGCAATGAAAAGTCTACGTGAGTCACAGGTGCATCTGGACTGTGCAAAGACGACAACGACTCGAGTGATGAGTTGGAGGTGGGTACATGAGCAGGCAGTGCATACTGGACGAAAAATCAGCAGACTAGCATGACGGAGGGAGCGGAGTGGACGTGCTTCTCCTCTCCTCCCATTCCACCCTCCGCGCCTGAGCGCCGCACAGACGATTGTGTGTTGGTTCGTTCCGTGCATTGTTACAATGTTGCTTTTCTTGATGATTTATTACATTACCGATTTTTCAAATGTTAATTTTCTCCCTGTGCTTAAAAATCATTAAAAAACCGGCCTGATTATATGGCGTATGGTACGCCACGGGTTGGCTAGTATGAAAGAATTTACAACAGTGCATACTAAAATGTGAGTTTGAACCTCTCTTGATTAACAACTTGTGTTATATTTAAACAGGAACAGGAAGAAGACAAAAACAGAGCAGCACCAATCATTTGTTTCTACTTCAGTGTCTGCGTGGAATCAGATGGGAGGTTTTCTGGCCGAGAGACATTAAATGTGAAATGTCGTGTTTGTGCAGCCGGTGCTTTGGGCATCTGTTAGAGGACTGATGGGACAGGAACATCAGGGGGATAGCCAAGGAGTACCTGAAAAAGTTTTCTTTTATGTGCTCTATGTGTGTGAATCACCACGTGCTTCTTAAACGGGCTCTCTTCCTCCGACTGGACACAGAATTCATTACATTCATGATTTTACAGCTTTTTGAATAATCAAAATACTGAGATGTATACTAGATATTATTTTCACGATGATAGGAGTTAAAGCATGTTATTAAACATGGGAACACAGTGGCGCAGTGATAATGACGAGCTGGCGCCCTCTCCAGAGGTTGTTCATGCCTTACGCAAGATGCTTGCTGTGCCATGCATTACTTTCAATGAAGCAATTTATTGTGGCAGTACTGTCTCATTCAAACGTACTAACCCCCAATTCCTGTCCTTCCTTTTCATTCCTCAAATACCCAATCGCCACACAATCAGCTCTGTAATAGACGTTAAGCCATCTGTAAGCTTAGAAAGCCAATTCTTCAAAACTTTTAAGGAACAATGAAATATCTTCATTCTACATGTTTAATTACTCTATCCATCTGTCCTTCCAGTGTTGCACCAGCCCCAGCAAGAAATTAGAGGTAGGAACAATCTCTCAACGGGGCACCAGATTGTCGCTAGCACTACGCCACCTTGTCCTCACATGTTTAATTATTAACAATATAGATTATTTAAATGATGTACATTGATGATGAACATTTTATCTGCATAATGTAATAAACATATTTTGCTGCATTTCATCTTATAAGTGATATCGTCATCATATGTAAACACAAGCTTTATAAAGTGGCGCAGGTTGTGCAAAATTAAAACTGTATTGCAAGTTTACAGTGAGGTAATTGTACTTATAAGTACAAACAATTCTACAAGGAGCACTTGATGGACTGATTGAGTGTGTTTATAGTTCTTTCTGAACCGTGAGGTCTGTACAGGAAAGGCTCTGAAGCGTTTGTCGTATGAGAGCAGTTCAAATAGACAGCATGGCTGAGGCAGCGTATGCTCGATGCTGTATACTGATAGTTCTCTTTCTGATCAGCTGCTGTAAAGCTGTGATTCACACTCAGATACAGTGATATAAATACTTCGAGTGGTGCAGTGAGAGTAATATGGAAAAAGATGATCCGATGTGGCAACTCCTAACGGGAGCAGCTGAAAGAAGAAGAAGAAGGTGCAGTGAGAGTAACAACGCTAAAGCAGCTATGGTATTTGGAATAGTTTGGCTATTCCCTGGACCATTATATTGTATATAAACTAATAAACAATATGTGGTTAATTTCAATGTATTTGATAAAGCCGCGTCAGGGATGTGGATCTAAAAAAGAAATGGAAACCACCCAGGAACAGTAGCACTGCTTTGACGCTGGGTGCTGGCAGTTTGCAAAACCGAGCGGAGAACTTGGTTATGCCATGGTATGAGCTACCATGGAAATGTGCGTGGCTTTACACCAAGTTTAGGTTTTATACATTGAAACGGGAGTACGTAACATTTTTGTGCATACGCACAGCTTAAACATGAGGCCCCTGGTGACTGATGTTTTTTTACCTTTTCTCCTCCGTTTGGTTATAAACCATGCTAGTTAGATTTTTCAAGGCAACATGTTTTGTATAAAAAAACAAAAAAAAAAACTAAGAAATGTCCCCAGTTAATATGCTTATGTTATGCTAAAAACAAGAGTACAAACACATAAGGCAGATAATAAAAATAATACCTTAAATCAATCAATCAAATGAAGATTGTAGTATTATTAATTTAAGATGTGTCACAACAGCACAGACACACAAGCAGCATGCCTGCCTGACCTGCCCTTTATCCCCCTAACACTCTTCTCTATCACCTTCACCCCTCACTCCTTTACCACTTTCTCCTTATCCTTAAAACACCTCAGACTCCATGAAGATGACAGATTTAGAAGTCACAGTTGCCACCTGCTTTGAGGCCTGTAATGCAGGCTGGATGGGCTGTCAGCCTGGGCACTCATTTCCCTCTTTATGCAGACTTATACCAGATGACATGTTGTGCCTTCAGTGGTCCTGAGATAATTGTAATTTAATTCTGGGAATATTTCGTGTCAATGGAAAGATAAAAGTGTTCACATGTCTGAAATCTGATTGGCACTTTAAATGGCAACAGTAATGGTGAAGTCAGTCATCTTATCTCCTCGAATCTGGATGACAGTGACAAATAGGAGACAAGGAAGGAGGAGAACGCAAGATGTCTGCTAAGAGGACAGCACTGTAGTAATTTCTGTCACTATGTGTTTCTATATATACATTAGTCACTTCTGTCATTAATCACACCTTATCTAATATATATTAATATTCATATCTGTCTATATATGTATACATATACATATACATATAAAATACTTTTCAGTCTCCTGTTTAATATGATACATTGTCATAAATGTATTTGTCAAACATAACACTGTAAAACTTCCTATGAGGAGAGTCCTACTGTTACCTATCTACTAGAGCGATGGCTGAATGACGTGATGGATGATCTTAAACCAAAGTCAAACTTAACCCCAAATGGCTGACTGCACAATATGACTGCCTGCTGACATCAATGTCATTGAATAGTGCTGACCTGAGCTCTGACTCTATTAATAATTTGTATTTCACAGTCAGACAGCCTCTACTGAGCCTGCTGGTGTCGTTATTCACACTTGAGTGTCTGCCTCAAGTTCATCCCTCGTGAAAATTTTCAACAACAGGATCAAAATTCTAAAAACATCAAGTGTCAATGGTAGTTCTTTAGCGATGTTCCCGCTTTTTAATTGTAATTTGACCGGCATATAAACTGTTGCTTCACAGATACACTCATCAGGAGTTGATTTCTGTGTCCAGTTGTTCTCTGTGTGAAGTTTTCATGTTCCCCCACGTCAAAGTGTGTTGTCCTCTGCTTTTCCTCTCACATTCCCTTAAGATGTGCGGGTTTGGTTACTCTACTCCACTAAAGTGACCCGTATGTGATTGCTGTGGTGTGCCGGAGTGGGCCTGTGAAGGACTGCCGCCCTTCTAGGGTTGTTTCCTGCTTCACACCCAGCTCTGAAAGGAGAGTCATTATCATGTAAAGGTTCATAATTATGTAGGAAGACATTCAGAAGAAACTAGAAATGACTTTGAGGACATCAGGCAGCTCTGTCTAAACACAGTTTGTGTGAAATCTCAGAGATGGGTCATTTTAAAGCACTGCTCCACTATAAAGTAATAAAAAGTCAGGAAATGGGGCACACTTGAGTTTAATTTTAATGTAAATACCACAATCTACTAAAACTCACCCAAGTTATCTGTTATGATTTTATCTAAAAGATTTCAAATTAGAAATTAATTGAATTAAATGAGGCAGTGCAATTCATCAGCCTCCCCTTTCATCAACATGTCTTCTGATGTAGACAGGAGCGTCTTCTGCCTCCTGAAGTCTGAGACCAGCTCCTTACTTGGCTTTATGGACATTAATGTTCAGAGACACCACTGACTCAGCAGGCAGACCTCTTATCTCTAAATTGTCTTGTCATCAGACTTATGATGTTGGTGTCATCAGCAAATACAGGGTGCTCCAGATCTAATTATGCAGATCCAGATAGTCTGGTTGACTTTGATTTATGCAGGAACGATTCCAGTTCGGTGCGAAGACAATTCTTTATGTCATCAGTTTGCACACTTCTCGATTTTTCAGGTGGATTTTCTATGTAATAAACTTAATAAGTTATAGTGTAATGAAAATTGCATAATTAGATCTGGACCACCCTATATAATAGTGGAGTTGGAGCCATCTATGGCCACACAATCATAGGTGAACAAAATCAGCAAGACAATGCTAAGCACACAATCCCATTGTTATGAAACTGAGGTGTGATGCCTCCAAACAAAGGTCAAGCATCCATCCTTACCGTGACTAACCTGCCCAGAAGAGGCTCACATAAGCTCCGCCAGTCCCTAAACACCACATGTTGGCTTCATGACCCAAAAATAGGAAGGAGGCAAAACAACACGAAATTTCCACAGAGATATCAAAAGCCCCACAAGAGGGAGGATAACCATCAACCCCCAGCCCTGAGTTCAATATTGCAGAGTTTGATGGTCAATAAATAAATAAATAAAGTAATAAAAGAATTAAAATGCTAATTAAATTAAACATGACAGGAGATTGTGAGTTCAAGTCTCAGCAGTGCCTGGTATTTGTGATATTCCTTTCAGTTGATTTTCTTCTTGGCACAAAGGTGTGTCTCTCAGGTAACAGAGGTCCAACCCACTATATCCTAACACAGGGTCACGGGGGTCTGCTGGAGCCAATCCCAGCCAACACAGGACGCAAGGCAGGAAACAAACCCCGGGAAGTGCACCAGCCCACCACAGTACTCATTACTCAGTACTCATTTCTTTTAATTTAGTACTTTATATAGTTGTTGATTATTTTGTGATATTTTTCCATGTAAATGTTTCTGCTAAATTATATTAGTTTTTTAATTTATTTTTGTAATATTTACGAATATTGAATTTGTATTTCTGATCATTTGTATTCTTGTCAGAGTGGACTCTGTTGCTGCTGTGCTGCTTACCCAAGGCCTGTTTTGCGGCCCAGCAGGCCTCAGGTGTGTGTGGAGGTCTGAGCCCCCCGTGGTGCGTCTCGTTCAGCTCCTGTTTGTGATCTTCCTCTTCAGGGTTATGATTTTGATGTTTAATGGATTGCCTGTTTTTTGACCTTTGGCTTTCATTTTTAATTTTCAAAGTGTTTACCCTTTTGAAGTGTTTGCTGTATTTGCATTTGTTTAAACTTGTTTGGCTATGAATTCTTTTTTATTTTTTATATTAGTTTCCCTTTTGATTTTTCATCACTGTCCAAAAGTGTGAACAATTTTTATCTTAATTTAATTTAAAACATGTAATAAATCTAATTTAAAAATGTATGCCTTTGTTATTTAGGGCCAGGTGTTGTATCGGTTGTCCTCTCCCTTTCAGTGGTTTTGTAGTCCATGTGCCTTTCTTGTAGTATTCAGGCTTTTTGTGACGTTTGCAGGCCTAAAATCATAACAAGCTGTTATTTTGGTGCTTTCCATTTCTGCTTCAGATTCTGGAATTGATCATAAATTTGGTACAAATGCTCTGAATTGTCTTCTCAATGTGAACCTTTTCTAAAACATCTTTCTTTTTAAGTGTGGTTTCAACTAACAGTAAAAATACATTAAATATTTTCTTGTAAATAATGTGACAAAATCAAACCCTTAAATCTAAAAAAGACTGATAACCTGTGAGATTTGGTGTAGGAGGTCAGTAACCCAATAATATAATTATATTTAATTTGATTCTGATGTCCATCATGAGGGCCTCATAGGATTTGTCCAGTAGAGATTTGTCCAGCGGTCCAGGAGAGATCTTTTGGTTTTTGTACTCAAACTTCATTGATAAACACGCAATCATCATGTGAGGCTGTGAAAGGTACAGGATGGTTTGGTTTTGTTACACCGAGTGTTGAAGAAGACTAAACCTTCATTACAATCAACCCTGCGAGAGGATAAGCTTTGATGAAGAAAGTTCTCCAGCAATCCCATGTCAGTAAATGTCTTACAAAGGAACTCAAATAAACCTGAAGGGAGTTTGGAGCAGACATCAGCGGCCTTTGAATCTTGACGACTACTCCAGTCCTGTGTTATGGCTGTGATCAAGTAAAGTAAGTAATGAAGTAATGGCGGAGAGTGGCCTGTGGTATTTGGTAATCTAACAAAGTCAGGTAAGACAAGAAAATATAAATCAAGTAGAAAATTAAAAGAAAGACAATCAGACAAGACAACAAACAGGCAGGCAGTTTATTGAATTGCAATTCTCTTTATTTTACTTTAAAGAACATTCTTTTAATTCTTCTTTTGTGGAAATGATTGGTCTGATATGGTCCTTTTGGGCTAAAAAAGAAATGGGAAAATCATAAAATTAGTAGAAAAAGATCAAAGTCCTTGGCATTTTCTAGGAGACTTTTGAGAATCTGATGTGAGTTCAGTGACATTGTGAATTAACAGAAAGAGACGAGAGAGAAGGCCCTGCTGCAGTGAGTCATCAAAGAGCACAGTATCCTTGTGACAGTAAAATTAACTTGATTTGACATAATTAGGGTCATTTTAAACATCAGACGTCTCTAAAATCAGACACAGGATGAGAGTTTGAAAGGGCAGCTGCTGAATTCAGGATAACAAGACATATAAAGTTTAAAAGAGAATTCATAATGAAATCCGATCATTCACTCCACCTTTCACAGTCTGTGCTTTACTATTCACTACAACATCATTTTATAATCACACCATGTTTGTGTTAAGCACAAATAGTTCAAAAGAGACACTTAAAGCTAAAAGAGCAGCTGCTCAGGGACCTCAAACCTCCAAAATATTTGACATAAACGCAGTGTTTGTGTTGTCTGTCGATTCATTGATGGCTACGGATACAAAATCAGCCCTGCTGACTCCATCTATAATCTGACTTTGGATTTCCTCTGCCAATATGTGAACTCAACATGCAGTAATCTGTTTCATGTCTTCATAAACTTTATCTATTAATTTATCACTCGCTAGCTCCAGTAAATGCCTACAACAGACTCTTTGAGTTCCACCATTCAGTAAAGACTTTATTATTCTTAGACAATATTCATGTAACATGGAGGGAAGAGCTTGTTGCTCAGTGTTGGTGAGTCAGTGAATGGCTGGTTATTTTCCTGTCTGGACCACAACTCACTTCTAGATCTTGATTTTCCTGCACTGGGCCTACAACTGTGGTGGATAAAAGAAGATTTCTGCTCCAAAACTGAATGCACACGGAGCTCTGTGGACACAGTCGAGGACAGAGGATGTGCCCCCTGTTGTGTGTGCCATTGTGTGTACGCCACTGTACTCCGCTCCTCTGTGAACACGTCCAGGTTTTGTTGTCTGATGCCTGGACAATCGATGTGCACAGACGCACAGGACACACAGACACAAAATCTGAAGGCACGCAGTCACAGACTTGACTGTTTGTGTAAAATGACTGCTGACAAAATGTATCTCACATGGTTCCTTGTGGCTACACAGACATGCAAAGCGTAAAGATTTTTCTACTGTCTTAGTTTCAAGGGAGGAAAGTGTTTCAGTTATGTTGAGTAGTTCATCTCTATGATGAGCCTCCCACAAACCTGAACAATCAGAGAAGGAACTGAGAAATATTCTCCATTCTACTCACTCAGAACGTGCGATGAGCTTTATGACCGGCAAAAGATTCTTCTTCATACGGTGCACCTGCAAGAGCACATTTCTGAAAGCAAGATCAAATGTATAATGAGATGTTAGTAAATGGAAAATACGTTTCAGCTGCTTAAAAGACAGGATAATAAATATGCCAACAGGTAACATGCAAAAGAATAAAAGGTTTCGTAGACATATTTGTGAATCTAAATTACAGGTCAGAACTCACAGAAGCCATTAGTGCAGAGCACAGGCACAGCAGAAGCAGGAAGGTGGTGAGTCTCATGGTTGGTTGGCACAGAGACGTTTGTTCTGATCAAGAGCAACACCTCCTTATATAGCGGATCAGGCAGGGTGGGACACGTCTATAGGGTGGGGACGAGGCCAACTGAGGAAGAAAGCCAATTCACATCAGATCTCATTTGCCTTGGAGGAACAACAAAAAGAAATTGCAGTCAAATCACAAACCGTAAAGATCAGGTCTTCAACTCATGCAAATTTGTTCAATTATGGTGTTATTATTCTGTGCTGGAAACATTCTGTTCAGAAGTAACAGTGTTAATCCTAAAAAATTATAATTTGTGTCCAACATCAGGACAAAGAAACATAAATTTAAAAGTCACATCACCACATCTTTCTTATATGAAACTTAGAACTTGGCGTTGATTCTCTGCCCCTTGCCTTGTGTCTTCTTTCAGTTCCCTCTCTACTGATATTAAATAAGCAGAGTGTCTACCTGAAGTGCTTCAGAGGCGTCTCCACACAACTAAAGTTCATCAAACTGGCAATCGATGCACCTCAGGTAGGATCCTGGCTTTGAATTGACTCACTGAGGAGGGAAAAATGATGTTGATGGTGATTCACTGACTCCCAGCACACTTCCAAAAATATGAAGGAGCTCCTTAAGCCCAAAACCCACCCTGTGAAACCCCCAGATCACCGATGCCCATCCAGATTATCTTCATTGTTCCCTCCATACAAACAGGCAGCAGACACCAAGAAGCTCAGACTACCAGCGCAGTGCTCAAGTGTTTGAGGCTGTGAGGTGACCTGATGATAACTTCATGTCATGTTGGGCTTTTCAAAGCCAGAACTCTGATGGAGAGTCGTCAAGAAATGCCAAGGCCTCTGTGCTCTCCTTTGCCAGTCTTAGGACTGCTGGAGTCAAAGCCCAACGTACAATCTGAGCTCCTCATCCACTGGGCTGAGCCACCATGGCTGATCCTACAGGGCTGTTGAGAGCAGGCAGACATTTTATGAATTCAGTCAAACCTCAGACGTCTGTGTGCAGTCATCAGGACAAGAGGCAGAACATAACTGACAGTTTAGAAAGGAGGACATCTGTTTTAATATCAGAAATGGAATTAACAAAAAATTGCCTCTGTATGATCTTACAAATGATAAATAAAACAATATGAACTGTTAAAAAGGAAAGAATGAACGGAGTAAATGATTGAACGTTCAAGGCAGTCTGTTTTATATGCAGATGCATTGAGTTGTTTTACTGTTAATTTTTAGACGATTGTTAGAGAATGTGGTAGCAGCAGTGGTAAACACAAATATTGAAATGTCTTTCAGTTCTCTTAATTTCTTTTAAAAGGGATTTGACATTGTTCAAAGCATTCTCTTAACGAGATGTGCAGCATAAAACTGTAAGTTGTTAAATATTTCATTATCTTTAAGTAGTGAGAAAAGTGTTTGTGAAGAAATAACGTAACACAAACTGAACTTTTGGGGTTTCCATCCTGGTTTACTAGAACTTAAACAGAGTACCGTCTCCACAACACAAAGTAAATGGTCACACCGGACAAAATTACAGAAAAATAGGGGAACATTTATACAGAGGGACAGGAAATTGAATCAAGGTTGTTGGGAGAAATCAGATGCAGGTGGGAATACCGACGTCATCTTCTTGGGACTGGTGGGACGACAGGAACCCGGAAGTATGGCTTCTTTTTGTTTACCCCGGGATCTCTTATGGCAGCGCGTTCTCGTTCTGGCTGATGAGATAAGAAGAGAAAGGTTAATGCGCCGCCTCTGTCCCTCGGCATGGGTTGTCGCGATGTGGTCCGAGTCCTTAAACTGCTCCCAATGCGCTTGTGCGTTATATAAATGCAAAGAATTATTGTTATTATCTTTTACTTTTGGCACATTTAATCATTTTATGACTGTTACACCAATAATGAGTGAATTAAAGATTGTACCTGCTCCCCTTAATTGCATTAGGACTTGCTCTGTGCTGCTGCCTGGGGTGTTTAAGAAAAGACGAGACGTCCTCTAGCAGGGAAAGTGAAGCACAGCAGCAGTTAATTCTGAGTGAAGATCGGACCGTAGTCTGAGGTGAAAGGGCTCTGAGGCTGTGGACTGTGTCTTCTATCAGGTCAGGTGAGTGTGAGGATAAGAAAACAAGAGCTGGAGTGGAGGACATGTGGGGGTCTACGTAACAAAGAATATGGTGTGGGTATAAACTTGTCCATGTGTTGTGATAGGATCAAACTGAAACACCTCCACTGCTACATTTTTGGCACAGCCAGCAGGGATTGTAATTCAGGTTGCAGATCGGATTAGAATTGTAGATGCAGTAAAATCCAGGGGCATAGTGAAGCCAGCTCTCTACTAGTAAGGTAGATGATTCAAGATGGGAGAGTCTAAGAAGGAAAGTCTTCATGACTTCTCATACTGACCTGAAGCAGTAATGTGGATGCACGCTGTACATATGTTAGATTAGGAAATGCAGAGGAACCAAGTCAGATGATGAAGGAAGGAATTGAAAAATGGGATGGGATCATTACAGTACAAAGGCATTAAATGAAGTAGAAACAGATAATGTTGTTGGTGTGTGAGAGTTTAAAGTTAACATGGCTGGCAACTGCAACACAGTGCAGGAAAAGCATAAAGCACAGAAACGCAGAAAAGTCACAGCTAAGACTAACAGCAGACGAGGATCAGGAAAAAGGAAGCACAAGCCGTCTGCAGTCAAATTCAGGCAGTGCTGATTGGGACCCCAACATGTGGACAGGTGACACACGTAACACAGATGAGTGTCCACTGGCCATCAACAGCATCCCAAAGGAACAGATTGTTGTAAGTGACCTCGTCTTGTAGTGTGGTCATCTCCCGTGAGGCCTGCAGAGGTAGGAAGCCTGTGATTAGAGGCTTTGGAGTTTCTGTCTGCTTCACAGACAAGTTGGATGTTGTTGATGGGTTTGGAGCAGAAACATCAGCAAAGAAATGCAGAGTTGTAGGAGCGAACAGGAAAAAAGAACAGAAATAGTGAAAGAATATTTAAAGAGCAAGTCTGAAGAAAAAGAAATGTGACAAACTAATAGTATGAAGAATGAGAGCACAGAGGGATGTTAAAGAGTGCAAAGAGTGAGTGTTAAAGTTTGAGTTTTAAAAGCGGGTTCTTAAAATCAGTAAAGGAAACACAAGGGACCCGCAGCCCTGTAATGTCTTCTTTGAGCTGACAGCAAGTTCACAGTCGTGAGGAAGGAGGAAACAGCTCAGAATTTAAGAGACAGTGATGTGAGTGACCTGCAGGCTGAGCTGGAAAGATAATCATAAGAAGGTAAGAGCAAAAGAAATCTGACAAACGAGAGGAGACCATTCAGTCTATCAGGCCTGTTTGTTGAGCTCATAGCTAAGCTCTCCCAATATCTCATGCAGATTCTTCTTAAAGGTTCTCAAGGTTTCTGCTTCAACTCCATGTCTTCTTAGTTTGCTCCTGAGTCCCACAACTCTTTGTGTAAAGAAGAGCTTCCTGCTTCAGTTTTAAATGCACTGCCCCTTAATGTCCACTGATGTCCTCCAGTTTGTGATTCACTCTTAAACTGACAGCAGGAGTTGGATCTCCTTTATCAAAACCTTTGAGGATTTTAAATACCTGGATGAGGTCCCCAATCAGTCATCTCTGCTCTGACTAAACACATTTAATTCTCTGTGCTTCTCACAGTAGGACATGTCCTTCGCTCCCATGATGCACTGGGCTCCTCTTCTTTGTACAGCTTCAACTGCTGCTATGTCTTTCTTGTCAGAGTGCTGTTAGCTGTTCACTTTAAAAAGTAATCTGAAGAAAATACATTTTTATAAGCAATATATTCCTGAGAATATGGGGTTCTGTTACACTGGAAAATTTCTGGGTGGTTACTTTACATCATAATGTTTCTAGAACTTACTTCTATTTCCTCATTTTCATCTTTACCCACTTCTATGAGGGAGTCGATGTTCTTGATCAAGCTTCTTGATACAATTTGGTCCTGAACCTCCTGCACCTTTTCTTTCCAATCTTCTTTTACTTTGCCCATCCACCTCATGTTTTGTTCCCCTCACCTTCTCTTCTCTGCACTTCCATTCCCATCAGTCTTTTCCCCACTTATTCATTGTCTCTCCTCATCTCATGTCCCTGCCACTCCATCATATTTTCCTCTGATTTCTTAGATATCTTTCCCAATTTTGTTGTACCTCTGATTTCCTCATTTACTATTCTGTCCTTTTCTGCAACTCCACACATCCGTCTCCACATTCTCACTTCTCCCACATCCAACTTCTTCTCCTGCTCTGCTCCATTACTGTACATGTCTCGACTCTGTAAATCATTGCTGGTCATATCACTGTCTTTAGAACCTGACCTGTAACCTTCATCTTAATTCTTTGATCACACAACACTCCTGATACCTTCTTCTAAGTGGGTTTTCTCTTCATCTAGTTTTCCATCTTGGGCTAACATTGACCACAGATATTTTAATTTCTCCATTCCTTTCAGTCGCTTTCACTGCAGGCTAACTTCTGAATCCTGGTCACCCCTAATCCTCACATATTCTGTCTTCTATTTGTTTCAATCCTGTCTCTTCCAAAAATAATGTTTCTAGAACAGAGTGGTTATTTAATTTGAGGTACCTCAATGTTATTTTGTTCTGAATATGGATGCCAGCATGTTATGATTCCTCTTACTAGAAAACATCTCTCAGCTGCCATGCAATGTGGTTTTGGACATCGCCATGTCTCACGTCATCAGCACGACCTCTTAAATCCCAGTGTGATGTTTCACTGCGTATCCGTGATTTGGATATAAACACGACTGGGAGTCCCAAAGCACTGAAGTCCCAAACAAACACTTCCAAAATTGCTCACTAGGTGGGGATTTACTGTCGAAGCCTGTCTGGTTAAGAGGGCATACACAGAGTCTTCATCAAAAAGCTCTGAACACATCAGTCAACAGTCTGAATGGCCTCGAGTAATTTGCAGATAAGGCTGATTAGAAGAAACATGTTCACCCTGCTGCTTCTGACAACCGTAGCATACAAACAGGACCAATGGACAAACTCAGAGTGAACTTATCTGGTGGAGTGTGTTAACTCAACACTAAAGCATGATGGGTAAACAACCAGGCCAGCGGGATGACCAGTTTAATGTGTCACAGAAGTGTAGGGTCGTACAAAAGGCCTTCACACATTAAGGGTTGGCCCTGAAGTACACTTGAGGCTCCATGAAAGTGATGCCGGTCCATACTATTATGGGCTGTTTGCAGTCACAGTGGATAAACAGGAAAGATGACCTGGTTGATCATCAGATGAGTGAGGAGTGTTACAAAGGATGATCTGTGCGCAAGGCTTTACACAAGACACACTTGTATTCACGTAGGGAGAGGAGACAGCCATTGGCACACATTGAGTGTCACCTTCCAAAGTTTTGATGTAAATAGTCCTGCTGCAGGTGTTTAAATGAATGGTTTGGTACAGCAGTCAGATAAACAGATAAATATTGGACCAGGGGTATTTTACAGAAATAATATAGATAGGTAAAAGACTAAAGAAGGCTGCTCTTAAGGAGGCTAGTGAGTACATATATAGCCCTTGACACATATTTTTAGGAAGCCGCTGAGCACTGGAGAGATTCCGAAGGACTGGAAAATGGCAAATATCATCCCATTATATAAAAAGGGTTACTGGGCAGATCCAAGCAACTATAGGCCAGTAAGCTTAACATGCATGACAGGAAAATTAATGGAAGGAATTATTAAGGAAAAGATTGAGCAACACATGGCAAGGACAGGAGTTTAACTGAACAGTCAGCATGGGTTCAGAAGAGGGAGGTCGTGTTTTACTAACATGTTGGAATTCTATGAGGAGGCAACAAAAGGATACGATCAAAGTGGAGCAGATGAGATTATTGATCTGGACTTTCAGAAAGCATTTGATAAGGTGCCACATGAGAGGATGAGCATCAAATTAAAAGAAGTGGGTGTTCAGGGGGATTGTTTTAGATGGGTATAGAATTGGCTCAGACACAGGAAGCAGAGGGTGATGGTGCGAGGAACCTCATCAGAACTGGCCGATGTTTTTCACAGTGGTGACCACAGGGATCAGTGCTAGGGCCGTTGCTATTTTTAATATATATAAATGATTTAGATAGGAATATAAGTAACAAGCTGGTTAAGTTTACAGGTGATACCAAGATAGGTGGATTAGCAGATAATCTGGAATCCGTTATATCATTACAGAAGGACTTGGATAGCAGACAGGTTTGGGCAGATTTGTGGCAAATGATATTTAATGTTAGTAAATGTAAAGAATTACACATAGGAAGTAAAAATATTAGGTTTGAATACACAATGGGCGGTCGGAAAATCGAGAGTACCCCTTATGAGAAGGATTTAGGAGTCATAGTGGACTCTAAGCTATCGACTTCCCAACCGTGTTCAGAAGCCATTAAGAAGGCTAACAGGATGTCAGGTTATATAGCGCCTTGATGTGTGGAGTACAAGTCACAGGAGGTTCTGCTCAAACTTTATAACACACTGGTGAGGCCTCATCTGGAGTACTGGGTGCAGTTTTGGTCTCCAGGCTACAAAAAGGACATAGCAGCACAAGAAAATGTCCAGAGAAGAGCGACTAGGCTGATTCAGGGCTACAGGGGTTGAATTATGAGGAAAGATTAAAAGAGCTGAGCCTTTACAGTTTAAGCAAAAGAAGATTAAGAGGTGACATGATTGAAGTGTTTAAAATTATGAAGGGAATTAGTCCAGTGGATCGAGACTGTTATTTTAAAATGAGTTCATCAAGAACACGGGGACAAGGTTACTTAATGGTAAATTTCGCACAAACATTAGGAAGTTTTTCTTTACACAAAGAACGATAGACACTTGGAATAAGCTACCAAGTAGTGTGGTAGGCAGTAAGACGTTAGGGACTTTCAAAACTCGACTTGATGTTTTCTTGAAGGAAACAAGTGGATAGGAATGGCGAGCTTTGTTGGGCTGAATGGCCTGTTCTCGTCCTGAGTGTTCTAATGTTCTAATATTCTAAACTAGACAGATTTAGTGAGAGGGGAGGACTTGCCTCACTTTAGACCTCCAGACATGATAAAGAGTGTGTAAAAGTTACAAGACAAAGAAGCTAAATAGAGTGGCTTTTTCCTTCAAGATTTTCCATTTGGATTTTTAGCAGGTGGTGGGACACAAAAAATTTCTCATCAGCCTCTGCTTTGATATCATTTGGACTAACAGGAAAAGAAAATGTGAAGCAGAGGTGAAGTCCTTTATTTCAGGGACTAAAATAAACAAATATGGTTGAAATAAAACACCTGCCACCAGGCTACAAACTGTCTACAACATTAGTGAGTTGTTTGCTTTATTTTAAACGTTTGCCCCTCTGTCCGCCTTATTCTTCTCTCTGCCTTGATTTTCTTTGTGTGGTGCACACACTCCACCGCACTTTAAAAGGCACCGCCACGCTCACGGCACACATCTAAGGGGCACCTGAAAACAATTCAAATAACCAACTGGGGTAAACCTAAAACTCTCAAGATGTTCCCAAAGTACATCAGCACTTAGAAATGACAAGAAATCAGGGAAAGAGCAAAGTGAATGGTTAGAAAAATCACAAATAATCACCACAGCACACTACGGGCTGAAATGTGACAGTGTTTCAGGTGAAGTACGCAAATAACTACAAACCTTTAAAGAAAATGAAGGTAACACAAAATAACTGTCACTAAAGTCACAGGACAGCTGCAGTTTACAACACCTTTCAAAGCTATGTGTCTTATCTCTTACTTCACTTGCGCAGATTGGGCTTTAAACTTCCATACAGCAAAACATTTGTGCAGCTCTGAAAGAACATCAACACATTCTGATTATGTTGTGGACCACTAATGTCAGCCTCTGCTTATCTGATAAACTTTATCAATCCTGGGGAAAATTCAGATGAGTACAGCAGCAGAAAGAATAAAAACAAAAAATGGGCTACTATGGACTGGTAGGACATTTCCATCAGCTTGATGCCCATGTCAAAAGACCCGAGTCTCCTTAGCAAGTCCAGTCTGCTGTGGCCCTTCATGTCCAGATCCATTGTGTTGTCAGACCAGTCCAGTTTGTTCATGTGAACCCCCAGGTACTTGAAGCTCTGCACCACTTCCACGTCTTGGCACAAAATTGATTTCATCCTCATCTTCAGACCTGGGGGCTCTTCTAGGGGGTCTTTAGGGGCCGGTGTTTTCCACACAAAACTTGATGGAGTCTGTGATTGAGTGTTTCAGTTCCTCAAAGTCCTCACTGTGTGACTCACAAAGCACATCCCAGTCAGTTCTTCCTCGCCATCCATTGTCCATCCCTGCACAGTCCTGGCGATGGCTGGTAACCTCTGGTCAGTAGGTTTATCTGCAGGTATGAGCCACACCAGATTATGGTCTGATCAACCTGAAGGTGGCACAGCAACAGATATGATGGTATTGTTTAAAACTTCAAAACTTAATGTCCTGTAAAAAACTCCAGTCAGCTAAATCTCTAGACATCTTCCTGACTAATGTGGCCTACAGTGACTCTGACATGTCCCTTCCTTTGATGTCACTCATTTGAGTCTGAACATTATTCGTCACCTACAATGTCACATCTCCTCCTCTCTTTCCTTTTCTGCCTTTCCTGAGGGGTTTGTCACCACTGATGTGATGTTCCTCTGCATCCCTCTTGTTTACCGATAACTCCCTCATTTCTACAATATCAGAGCCTCAAGCCACTTGTGATGTCTCTGGTTCAGGCATTTTATTTCTAAGGCATCTCATGTTAAGACATAAGGACTGTGATGTAAGAAATGTCATCTTTTGGATAGCTGGGTGGTCTTCACGGTTTACTTTAAATGTTTGTGGACATCCCAGCTCTAACATTGTTTTCCCTTTTTGTCCATGTGGAAGAAATTGGCTTTCCTATGACTTAGAAAACAACAAGCTGTTGTCAGGCTCTGCCTTCATCCCACCATTTTAAATTCTCACTGTGTATTTATTTTGCCTTTGGTGCTGTAAGAATCTCACAGCATTTCATTAATTTGGTTTTGGCATTTTGTTGGTTTTAAAGATCCTCAAATTGTTCTTCTGTAAGACTAATGTCCTGATATTTAATGTCACAAGTGCTGTATACATTAATAATTGCTGTGTTTAACTTAAATGGAAGGTTTTTTGCCTTCCAATTATGATTTGCATTATAGCTGAGGGGTTCCTTCAGCTCTGTGAGTCAACACGCAATGAAGAGCAAAATTAAAAAAATAAACTTAACTCACCTGAATTGTTTCCACCATTAGCTGCCACCATGGGGTCTTCACCTGCCCTCACTAACCACCAGTCACCTCTCTGGGTGATGTGGGAAACTCTCACTCCTGGTGGGCCGCACACTGTTGTCAGCTCAACATGTCTGCTACGTATCAAGTTGGCCGTGTCCTGAGGAACAGAGTCTCAGCAGCAAACACTTGATTTTATTTAAAATAAGAATCAGAATCAGACTCACTATCACTTGTCAGAATGTACAGAAATGTAACTTGGCAGGTTAGGATCTGCCAATAACAGAACAACATCACATCCAAATAACAGAAGTTAAACAACAGACATTATAAACTATGGCAGAAGAGTGCAGTTATAGAGGAGGTGAGGAAATACCAGCATGTGTGTGTATACAGTGTGTATGGGCAGACAAACACTTGTATTAACACACACACACACACACATATATATATATATATATATATATATATATATATATATATATATATATATATATATATATATATATATATATATATATATATATAAATATATATAAACAGATAAATACGTCAAGAACTGCATGTGGATATTAAACAGACTGGATTAACAACATTCAATCTTTTCTTTTAAACAGTTCATATAGTTCTATAAATCATTTGTAAGATCATACAGTGGCTAAATGTTTTTTTGTTAATTCCGTATCTAACAGTAAAACAGACTCCCTCCTTATAAAAACTATCAGTTATGTTCTGCCTCTTGTCCTGATGACTGCACTCAGATGTCTGAGGTTTGACTGAATTCTTAAAATGTCTTCCTGCTCTCAACAGCCCTGTAGGATCAGCAATGGCGGCTCAGCCCAGTGGATGAGGAGCTCAGATTGTACGTTGGCCTTTGACTCCAGCAGTTCCAAGGCTGGTAAAGGAGAGCACAGAGGCCTTGGCATTTCTTGACGACTCTCCATCAGAGTTCTGGCTTTGGAAAACCCAACATGACATGAAGTTATCATCAGGTCACCTCACGGCCTCAAACACTTCAGCACCATTGAGTTTCTTGGTTTCTGCCACCTGTTTGTATGGAGAGAATAATGAAGACAATCTGAACAGGCAATGGTGTGTCAGGAGGGTCACAAAGTGGGCTTTTGTGCTTTAGAAGCCCCTTCATATTTTAGGATGTTTACTGTATATGATGACATTTGTGCAATCAAAGGAGATGCTTCTTGAATGTCAGATTTACTTGTCCTTACCAAAAGTGTTATTAATTACACTCAATCATGTTCTTTAGACACCCCAAATATCACCAGTGCAGTAGATGGCACTCAATAACAGAACCACCAGAGGCTGACAGTGTAAACCTGAAGTCACCTCACAGTATCAGGTCAGACCTTTAAATGACCCTGATGAGTGTGCCTGGCTGTGTTGTGTCATCAGTCATTCTGATCAAACCAATCAGCTAAAGTGACTATTGAAATTGGGGGTCTTTCACCAGTGACAGAAGCTGTGGTGGTCATTTTGTTTGCTGAACGTTCAATTAATGTTTGTCTATAAACGTTTGAGGTCAGTTCTTGTATGTTCTTCATTTGCTGCCAGGGTGTGTCACATCACTTGCTGGGTTCAGAATTGCTTTAATTCTCACATCGATTAACCAATTTACATTCAAATAGGGCAATTCCAAAGAAACATTATATTTTGGATCATTTGAATAATAACATTTCATTATGTAAAGCACAGGTTCACAACTGTAAAGTCCTTTTTAATGTCACCAGTCTGCTGTAGATCTCCATGTCAGCCTCTCTTGTTTCCTTTTTGTGCTCCTACAGAGTTGTGCCGTTCATAAAACTCAAACATGACTTCTTGTTCAGCTGCTCTGCTCTTTGTCTTCTACTTCACATCAATTAAATAAAACACATATCAGGATGGCCTGTAACTCGCGTCTCACTCTGTAAAACACCACACAGTCCATCCCTTCAGCTCCACAGTCCAAGTCACAGACGCTCCCTCTGTTGATGTCACATTCTCCTCTGGGTCTTTCTCAGCCTCATTGATGTTCTCCCTGATCTTTCTCAGGGCTCCATAACTTAATTGTCTCCATCCATTTTGAGTTAACAAGAAACACTTCTTAGTTGCCAGTTTAGTGTTACTAATCCACCTAATATGCATATCTTTTTACTGAGGGAGGAGAACAGACCACCTGGACGAAACTGACATGGACACAGAGAGAACACGCAAACCCAGGACTCCATACTGTGAGGTAATAATTAGTAATAATATCTCCTTTATTTGTATGGTACACATATTAATAATATTTGAATTATGATATATAAGCCTGTCAGTTTTGTAATTTTACCACTGAATTGTTTACTGGAAAGATATTGAAATGATCAGGGGTACAAGAGATGGTTTAATGGACCTCGCACTCAAGACAACATCTACAGTAAGTTGGCCTTTAAAAGGACCATTAGGTCCTTTGTAGTCAAAACTGCCAACTCCTCAACTCCACTCTGATCTTCTGCAGCTCCATACACGTCCGTCTCCCTTTTCCTGTGCCTGTACATTCATCCCACTTCCCACTGCTTGCTGGGGGTCAGTGAAGCTCCATTTGCCTCATTTTCCCCTCCTCTATGAGTCAATCCAAAGCCAGGATTCTACCTGAGGTGCATCGATTTCCAGGTTGATGAACTTTAGCAATGGAGAGCCACCTCTGAAGGACTTCAGGTAGGCGCTCTACTTATTTAATTTCACTAGAGAGGGAAATGAAAGAAGTTCAGACTTGAGCAGATATGTGACAGATGGACTATAATGTTGGTAAATGTGATATTATGGCATGTAGGAAGTAACAAATGTTGGATATGAAAACACAGTGGAAGGTCTGAGACTTGAAAATACACCTCATGAGAAGGAGTCATAATGGGATTGTGACTGTGTACATCGGCACAGTGTAGAGAAATGATGAAGAAGGACAACAGGGTGTCAGGTTACATAGCACCCCGCATGTGAAGAGTACAAGTCAAGAGAAGTTATGTTTAAACTACAGTATACAGTCAGGTCCAGACATATTTGGACAGCGAACCCATTTTCATCATTTTGATTCTGTGGGCCACCACAATAGATCTGAAACAAAGCAATCAAGATGAGATTCAACTGTAGACTTTCAACTTTAATTCAAGGGGTTTCAATAAAATATCATATTAACTGTTTAGAAAAGCCACTTTTATACATCATCCCACTGATTTTGGTTAAACTAATTAATACCATCGTAAATATAATTTTTGGTTTAAAATCCCTTCCAGTCAAAAAATCCAGTGTTTCAACCCGACTAATGCTTTGCCAGGCCTTTACTCCCACTGTCTTCAGTTACTGTTTTTTTTTTGTCTTCAGTAAGTGATCTTCATGTCCATTTGGGATGAGTTTTTTTGATTGACTTGGCCATTGATGAATATTCCACTACTTTGTGTTGTAAAGCCCTTGGTTTGCTGTCACAGTATGTTTTGGCTCCTTATCCATCTGTACTGTGAAGTGTCATCCTATGAGTTTTGTAGCAGTTGTCTGAATCTGAGCAGACAGTATAGCGCCCTCTACACTTCAGAATTCATCCTGCTACTTCTGCTACTGTCGATGTGCCAGACCAGCATGGAGGGACCATCACTATGTGTGCTGAAACTTCAGAACATGGGGTGCTAACTCGTATTCCCATTATAGGGCCATACAACACACAGCATCTCCTCCTCTTCTTAGACACCTTCTACAAAAGGGGTGTCCAATGCGTCGATCGCGATCGACCGGTAGATCGCAAAGGTAGTGCAGGTAGATTGCGTTGCATTAAAAAAAAATAAACATTTTTAAACGTTAGTCTATCATATATCCTCCCTATGACATTTGGCACTTGATTGACATACAGGGCGGCCAGTCTGAGATCTCTTTTCTTCTATCACACTGGTCATCCCGCACTCACGATCAAATGCGCAAGCTACTGCAAAACTCCGGCTGTGTTCTAGTTAGCATTCCAATTTATATCGAATAAAGAAGGGATTACAAAAAAAAAAAACGTTTGGGGAGGGTATGGGATGGATGTGGAATTGGAAGAGGATTTTTGTTCGTGTGCGTTTGTCTGATCTGTCAATCTCTCATTGCTGTTCCAAAGAAGGAAAATGTGAAAAGGCACTTTTGAACTGTTCATAAAACTACGAAACTGACTTCCTTCCGAACAGCGATCTGAGACAGAGAAAGGAGAGGGAACTAAAATCGGACAGCCATCATTTTTCACTCAGCTGAATTCAAAAGCAAAGGCAGATACACCTGAGCTGGAGACGCAATGGAAGGTGTGTGTGCAACTTGACAGCATACGCTACACAGAGCAGACTGAAAATTGTCTGCTTTGACAGACTTTGACAGACGGCTTTAAGACTCAGCTTTACTTGAGCCAATCGCTACATTTAAGTGCTATCCATTTAGGGAAGATGTTGAGGGTGATTCACCCACATCAGAAATTGCAACACTGTTTCACCTAAAACTCCTCTACTGTGGAGGATGAGATTTTATTTTAACACTACAGGATGCTCCTTCATCTGTCTGGGGGACGCAATGCAGGCTCCTCAGTAACTGCCTCTCCATCATCTTCAGCCAGGGGACACTGAACTGCTTGTGCAGTGTAGTGTCCCTCGGGCGACTCCCCCATTCATTTCCCCATTCATTTTCAGTGGACAGCAGGGTGCGTGGCAAGCGCTCGTGTGCAGAACAGAGGCTTGATGGGGCGGAGGGGGCCAGTTCACTGCCTGCCCACCACACTGCCGCAGCTATTACTGCTGACTGGATGGAGGCTGGATGGGGCAGAGGTGGGCGTTTCACTGCCCGCCCACCAAACAGCCTTGCAGTGCCCCACGAAAGGCTGCTCCGTTCGTTCTTGGTGGGAGGCTGGAGATGCTGCAAGCAGTAATCTGGTTGTGGCTGAACAGAGGCCATTGAGTGTGATTGGTGGCAGCGGGGGGCAGCATTGTAGTGTGCCTCGGTTGGCTGCCTGTTGAATGGGGTGGTGGTTGGCAATACACTACCCGCCTTTGGCCACACCCTGTTCGCTCTCACTGGGCTGACGCTGCAGACAGCATACTGTATGCAAGTGGAGGTGACTGTGTGGTGGGCGGGTGGTGAATCGCCCCTCGCTGCCCCCATTCATTCTCAATAGCAAGCCTGCTTGTACTGTTACAAACATAGCAGGAAGTTATCTCTCGTCAGTACATCAGACGTGTTGACGACGGGTGCCTTCCTGCTGTGTTAGCGTGTACAGTGCCGTTACAGAAGAGCTCATCTTAACCTTTTGTCTTCAAGAATGTCTCTGAAACACAAATCTGATGCAAGTGCTGGTGATACAGTAAAGAAGAGAAAAACATTACCATGGAAAATAAAGTAGAAATAATAAAAAGGTCAGAGAGAAGTGAAACTCCATCATTCATTGGCAGAGTACTTGGTTACAGTCGGTCAACAATAGAATTTATTAAAATAATGTTCCTGTTCCGACTTACATACAAATTCAACTTAAGTACAAACCTACAGTCCCTATCTCGTACGTAATCCGGGGACTGCCTGTATACAGTGTTAGAGTGTAGTGCTCATTGTTGGATTTCATACTTGTTGTTTGAATGATTGATGATACGGTTGTTGTCCCAATATTCATCAGCACCACACGTCCAGCCTCTGCCATTGTAAGACCAAGATGGAGAACGCTGTCCACAGTTGTGGCCCTTATTTCATCAGGAATGTGCCTGTGTCTTTGTTCTCTTCTACTTCTTCCTCTGTTTTGCCCCAAAACTCTTCCACCACACAGCTTTGCTCCTCTTCTTCTTCCTGGCTGTTCATTTCTTGTTGTTCTTCCATTGTCAGAAACTGACACACTGTGCTGTGCTCTGTCGATATCTGCTTGCCTACTGAACGTTTGATGGTTGTTGCACGTCTTAGTAAAGACTCTTGGTGGTAGTAAGAAGTGCCTCCTCATTACGCAATTGTGCAAGCAATCTTACTTGGTAGAGTACAGAACAAATCGTTGAATCTCTGTGAAAGAGGAAACATCTCCCAAATTAAATAAAAAGTCTTTGAAAATAACAATCATGAGAAGAAAGTAATCCATACATGAATTAGAAATAATGTCTGTCATACTATCAAATCATTCAGATACTGTCATCTTCAACATAATGTAAACAGTAATTCTAGACAACCTATGATGATTATACATGAATGATGATCAATGTAATAAATATTAAGTCAGATGCATTCCATATTTTAGAAACTGTCCATGTCGGCCAATAATTCATTTACAATGTCCTTCCTATTTAACAATAATATCCTCTTTGTCTATTTCCAGATCCTGTTCTTTCTTTATCTATTTTTCTATTTCTTCACTGATTGAATTTTTCCATTTCTCCACTCCACTTCACTTAACAAGAAAAGCGCAATGTTCCTTACTTTCAGGCTGTCTGTTTTCACATTCCATTGAAAATCCCAGAATTCCAAAATTCGACATTTAGTTTAAGAAAAGAACATGATTCGATGAAAAAATTGCTACAAGTAGAATGTCTCTATCTTTACATGATCTGCACACTTAATTCCTTTTGGTATTAAATTCTGAAAATTACATTGAATTTTGAAATCATAATAAAAGCATATTGCAGACTAGTTGTAAGGCTCGACCAAAATGTTACATAGATGCAAAATGATGGAATCTTTCTTACATTTGAGAATCCTTGGATCAATCTTAAGTTTGGTGGATCCAATAATTAGCATACATTATTCACTTAGAGTCTGGAGTCAACCCTAGAACGCTTCATGAATTTTACAATTGTACTACTCTGTACCTAATGGTAAGGAATCTATAATCTGTAAGTTGGGAATTCATTCATTAATCCCATGGTTATTTTGAGATTGTGCCATATCACAAACTGTTTCATTTCTAAGATTTGGAATTTCAGTTTCCCACAAGGTCTCATATCATAATTCAATGTGTCAGTCCTTACCTTGCATTGCGATTAAAGCCTTGAATGACGTCCATTTTCAGACTTTTCAATACCTTCTGCCCTGGTTGATTTTCCATGGCTCCATTTTAGAACACTCGACCCACATTTAAGAATCTTATAATTGCTCCTGTAGGTCACAATGCATTTGCACTCTTCATGCACATATCTGCCAGTTTCATTTTCCATTGTAAAATTCCTTTTGCCACATAGTTTTTACTTTGTCAGGCCTTTGAATAACCATGAGCCATGCAACATTGGCTTGGCGCACTCATCGGACTTATAAAGTGACCGCCGCATTTTGGACTTAGGACATTGTGTTCAAAGTCGAAGTTAAATTACTACACGCTCAGAACTAATATGGTAGTTTATGCCGAACCTAACAAAACAGTTATGTGGCTTTTATAGCGGCTTGGAATACATGTTGTACTGGTCACAGAAGGGCGTATGATTATCTATAGCCAATGAATATATGTCACTCTTTTGAATTTACATTTTAAGATTTCGTTCATGATGAGAACTTTTAATTATCATTTACATTTTCTTATTAAGAGAATGTTTTGTTTCATTATGGAAGTGTACATAGACATACTTGTATACATTCAAAGAGCTGGGTAAATTTTCTCAAATTAAATGCCTGTGAGTATTTTAAATCCTTCATCTTATAGTGCAATCTTTCTCTGTATGGAGTTTATTGCTTCATTGTTTTCTCCACTACTCTTTGCTTACTTGTTGAGTGGTTCCACTTATCCCTTGTATAAAAGTTTCAATTCTTCGTGTTTCAGTGTACTGTGATTGTACATTTCTTAATGTGGAATTATTTTTGTTAATTGTTTTAACGATTTTCAATATCCATTGGAAATTATTATATGCACTTCATTGATTATAATTCTGTTGTTCTGATCACACTGATAAGCTTTCAAATGTATTCCATGAAATCAGTCTATCCTAGGTTTGTGGTCACAATTCCAATAGTAATCAAAGACACTGCTTTAAACGGTTGCTGCTTATGAGTTATGCCAAGTGACTTTGTCACAATGAAACAACTTATTTCTTGCTATAAATCTCATTTACAGTTGTCACGAATTTGTACACAATTAATTTGCTTAGTTGCATCTTTCAGGAACAATGACATGATACCAGACTGGAAACAGTCCCTGTCAAAATGAGAATCCTTCCAATTGAGTCTGCGATTGATTTGGTCTTCAATAATTTAAGATAATAAAAATGAAAATCTAGAAAATGAAGAATCTATTTCTGGAACAAGTCCAGAATGTAGATTAAAATCAGTTAAGCTAGATTTAGTTGTTAAGATATGTACAGACAACATGATAAAGAGATCAACATGGCGAATGTTCGTCAGTCAAATTCTAATTGGATTTATTTATCACTTCTATAAATGAACAAGATTTTAATGATAAATCATTACTGCAAGCTCTTGTATGATATTTAGTATAATTTTATGTGACTCGATTTTGATTTGGGTAGTTATTAATGATAAAAATAATAATTACTTTATCAGATAAAATTAATCATGAAGATACAGCTAATAACTACCATATATAAAAATCAAGTTCGATTTAGTGTCAGGCTTACTTAATATTGCAACACAGTGTCTATGTGCAGGTGAAACAAAGATGAATATTAATTTTTATTCGAAACCGATGGGCAAACTGTGCATTAGTGATTAATGAGTATCTAGTTAATTCTGATTTGACTGCTAGCTCACATTACAAAAATGTGAATACTATGATTTATGATCTAATCACATGAATGTTGCATAAGATCAGACAAAATATATTTTATTCCTCATGTGGCTTTGAATAGATCATCTAAATTTTAATATAGTGGATCACTGAGGCGGTCATTAGTGGATTTATGACCGTATGACTTACAGGGGTCGAACAGAAAGAATATACGTGTTATTCAACCTCAGCATGTCAGAAATGCAGGGTCTTATGTGATAGTGATCCACTAGTCAGGGGCAGAGAAAATGGTCATAGGAGAGACAGGTTAAAGAAAAAATAAACATAAATAAATTAAATATACTAACATGTTAATAAATATTCTTTCAAAATTGTTTAGTTCACTTTTGATATTGGTCCAAGTAGTAACTCTCTATGAGTGAATTAATTACGGATTCACTTGATGAGCAAATCGGGAAGTATGGTCGGGAGATGATATCTGGGTTATATACAACATGGATATCCTTTATGCAAGATTATTTTACTGCTAGAGCTGTTAAACAAAAGGCTATTTAAAGAACGTAAATAAATCTTGAAACTAAGTTAAAAATTGTTGTAATTTGATTATTGTTAAATTATGACATTCTTATTAAAATGTTTCATTAACTTTAATCGTTCAAGTAAAGTGATGATGGCCACTGCTTCATCATTGTTCTGTCGAAATAGGATTAGTTTTTTTATCGTTTTAAAAGATGAGGTGCAGAAAAACTTATTTCACCTGTTTACAATAATTAGTCAAAGCCATACTAGGATGCTGCTTGGAGCCGATCTGCTCATTCGACCTTGCCAGATGCTTCAGGCCACTGATTTGCACCACTTCGTCACCAACTGTGTGGTCTCTCTACCATTCTTACGGCTCGTTGGAGTGCAGGGCAACACCTGTTGTGCCACGTCAACAGGCCATCTAGGTAACTCAGTCTGACGTCTTCAGTGGTTCCAGTTGAGTCTGTCATGGGATTTCCCCAATCTTTATTCATTTAATTCACTGATAAATCATCTCCAGAGCTTTAAGTTGCTATCTTCTGGTGATTGAATTTTGTAGGATCTTTATCTAAATGCTAGTTTTAGTGTTAACACTATGAAAGACCTTTGTATATTTGTTCTCAAACACACAGTGAGATGAAGTTTAAAGTCATAGGGGTGGTGGGTCATGAGCCCTAGAGGCCAGAGCAGAGGACTAGGTGGAGCTACCCCCCTCCCAAGGTGACTCACGCGCTTAGATCATTACGTCCAGTCGTCCAGTTGTAAACAACATTTCCTCTGTTACCTAAATACATTAAGCAATAGTCACACTAACTTGGATTGTGGAAGGGAGATACAAAAGGTGGAGAACGTACTAATGGACGCTTTTAATAATTTTGATAATGCTATTATGTTGAAATTCCTTTTATAAAGAAATGATTATATTGGGTGACGGTTTTTATCTAAGTCCAATTGATTGAGGCTCGTAGCTGAAATGAGTAGGGCCTAATAGATTAAGTGACTAAGAGGGATGGTGAATAATCACATAGGAAGGTCTGACAAGCAACAGGCAACTGAGTACCGACTGAAGATCATTAATTTTGTCTCATTAAATGTTTGTGACGATGGGAAATAGTCACCCGCCTGTTATCTTCCTATGGCTAGCAGTTCCTTTCCAATCTGAACTCTATCTAAAATTATTATGAGATTTCATTATTTATAACTTTTCTTTAAGCCACATATAAACGCATAATGTAAAAGAAAGAACATTCATTATCCTCTGCTTGCTGGTGTTGATCTTAGATGATGCTGTGGCTGTTAATATTACTTATGATGCAGGAGGTAAAGGATGGTATGTTGGGTAACTGTTCATATGCTGACTACTATTGGCTACTTCTTCCAGGTTCTGTAAGGATTCATTGACTTGTCCTTATTATATTAAAGTAACTCAAAATGCCGACTTATTTCGGATCTTAGCATTCACTCACAATTATTCTAGCCTTTCTGCTTTAATTTTGTGCTTAATCACATTAAATGTTAACATTTTTCTATAGAAATTCAAACCGAAATCAGAACTTCGAACATAAATATTGTATAGAAGCATTCTCTATCTCTTTTTATGTTTCTTATTTTATTTCACCATAACAATTACAGGATGTTAAGAACAGGTATAGCCAAATAATGTATTCGAACCAGTCAATTCAGCACTCATTGTAAATATCAGCATTATGATTTTTCCTCTTTCTCATATTGTATATTTACTTCAAACTAATAACAGCTAGGATAAAACTGCCAACCTTTTTAGTCCAATAAAAAAAATAAATGATGGCTCGTGTATGCAAGCCTTAAGCTTTGAAAGCAAATATTATTTATTTTTTAGAAAATCAATACTTGTATATAGGACTTACACTTTATTTATGCATTGGCCATCTCTATTTGACAACATCTAAATATTTTCTTCATCACTCATAAGTATCAATACACCAGTGGTTAAAGGTCATGAAAGTTTAATTAAATAGATCAACTCACACTTTCAAATGGTAAATTGAATAGATGTTAAACACATTAATAAAATCAAATTAATAATTAAGGCCTACAATACAAAACCTACAAATTATTTTATAGTTTACAGTAACTTTTGATATTAAATTGAAACAAAAAAATCATAAAAGAAAGCTAACTGAGGAACTGAAATAAAAAACAAATGAAAACAATCAAGACACAATTACTTGAGTCTGGAGAATACGGGTAAACCTACATAGCAGCTTTGCTTGTAGCGCCAAGCATCACAATAATAAAAAAAATATTATCATTAAATAATTAAATTAAACTAACAAATTTATAGAATCACAATATATAAAGATATTAAAATTAATTGAATAAATAAAACAAATATTTAATTTTTATATTATTATATTATTTGATCAACTCACATTAATATTATACCTTTTTTAAGACATTGTGTCTTACCTTAACAAAAACCCATTTAGATTAGTTAACTTACAAGGTCAGCTGTTTGATTGAAACTAAATTAAATTCTAATAAAATATGCTTACTTATTTTTTAAATGTGTACCAAGAAACCAATAATTAAGCCACTACAGTATGCAAAGTGAGAGCGTGGGCTAGCCCACTGACGATGTCAAACTGGGCCAGAGACATTTCATCAAAATTATAAGGTGCATAAATAATCACTTTAAAATTTAAAATTTAGAAAAACTAATAATAAATAGAAAATTATGAAAAGAGAAACATTATTAAAACAAATATAATTAATTTATAATTAATGAAGTTTTTTTTTGCACCACTGTCTGCGTATCCTCACTATTTGTGCGACTATCTCATCATTGGCCGACCAAAACCCAGTATTTACTATTTTTATTATATTAGTTGATTTTTTTTTTCATTATGTCTGAACTATTTTTTTTATTATAAAATTATTTATTTACTGTCTTATGCTGTTCAGCTCAAGCTTTGGTGCGCACATGGTCGTACATTGTGTCTTTGATTGTTAGAAATTCGTATCTTAGCTGCTTCAATATTCATGTCATTTATTTAATTTTAAATTGTATTTTTCTTATTTTCTATTAGAACAACTTATTATAATAAATCTTAATAAACAGTTATTTACATTTTGTACCTCCTCAATTCGTGTAATTAATGTTTTGTTCTGATTTAACTGTTATTGTCATTCCAACTACAATAACCTTGAACTCTACTTAATGTATAAGGGTCACACTAATATTAAACATCTTAAAACTTTAATTGTTTGATATTTTATGTTCATATATATTAATTTTGATTTAATGGATTTTGTTTGTATCTAGTGATTTGTGCTTAAGCTCGGGCTAAGTAGTACCTTTACCTTGAAGTACTTTGATACCTCAGATATTATAATGTTCTATCTAGTTTAAAATAGTTGCACTCGTTTATTTAAATTATAATTTAATGTCTTTTGAATTCAATGCAAAGGAATAATATAATTAAAAAGAATCAATAATAAAGACTGAAGGTTTATGTATCTCTTATTGTTTATTTTCTTTGTATTGGCGAAGTGAGCTAAAATAAAACGTTTATTAACTTTGATTGGTTGAATTAGTAATCATGAATATAATCAAAATTTAGTGTTCAATAACATAAATAAATCTTTAATGAATAAACAATCTAATACGATTGAAGGTCATAAAAAAATAATTTAAGATTTCAGGGTCTATGTTCATATTTGTGCGCAATATTTACTACAAAACAAACTAACTAAAGACAACAGTTTTTGAATAGCATATATCACTAGTTGATAAATCTGATCTTCGTAAATGTCTTCAATATATGGTTACATACACTTGCCATACACTGTGCATCATAGTAATGAGAAAGTGCTGTTTGGAATCAGAGTGAGAATATGTGTTAAAGACAATGTTAAAGGTCATAATGATCTAATGAATCTAATTCTTGTGGAGTGTCTGTTGTCTTGGAGAATGTATCTAATAAAGAAGTTGATTCGATTGAAATCTAGTAGTAATTGAATACAGAATTTCTTCACAATCTGTACAATAGATTTAATGTATTTAAAGCTTTAGAGGTTGTGAGTCTAATGAAACAAACAAAAAAAGAAATCAATACACATACTCACTTACAGCTTCATCTTCATACACCTGATAAGAAATAAGATAGTTTAAAAAGGATAAACAAATATTAACAGTTTATAAAATTTATTCGGTAAAATCACAGAACATTATGCGGACACAATGGAAGTTGCCAGTTTGACATTTATGACACCTATGGGCAGACGTGAGAATAAAAATTATCAGACATGTAAGGAGAAAGTGTCAGTTTAAGATCGGTTTTATTGTAATTTGTTCGATTACATGTTAATAAAAAAATTTTGTAAAAGAAACAATGCGTCATCACAATTTGAATTGACTGGTTGTCTCTCTCTTGTACTATTCTTTGATTAAATGAGCACGACTAGGCCCACAAAGAAAATGGGGCACCGGATATTTGAGATATGAGGAAATGATTGATGGCTGCTCCAATAAAAGGAACCTGTGACACAGATGTCGTTACTCATGCCAACAACAGAGACGAAAAACAGCATCAGGTAGTGGCTAATCTTGTTGTAAAAGCCTCAAGTGCATCAGAATTCTCTTCATTTAGATGAGCAAAAAACTTCACCAGGCTGAATGGATCCAGGCTTGAAGAATTAAATTAATGTGATTATAGGAAGAAAAAAATAAAGAGCTTAAAAGAAAGTAATTCTTGTGTGAAGATATAAAAAATTAAAGGATAAGGGAAGTTAGTGATGTAGAGAGATTATCTTTAGGAAAGTAAGTAACAAAATGAATTCTTAATTAAATTAATGTAATTCTCAATTTATTATAAGTATAAATTTATTGATAGAAAAAACTAATTAGTCATCAGTTTCTATAAACTAGAACTAGGTTTCCTTTAGTAATATTCACATGAATAATAACAAGGATAAGTCGGATTCAACTAAGTAAAACGGACTCCAGTAGGTCTGTTGGCCTGGATTTTGTGATTCCAGATTCAATGAGTGTAGCAACACCTGTAATCCATGCTCAGTATCTGTTTAAAAAGAAAATTTATTCTCATTACTTTGAGATAACTTCTATTGATTACCAACTGATGAGTATGAAGCGGTCTTTCAGAGTGAGTAGCACGATGTCTCTGGCTGACCTGGTCTTGGTAAGGATTTGTGGTCAAACAGTGTGTGTAATTGGAATACAAATAAGACTTCATAAGGATAACAAATCTTATTTTAATAAATAAATGGAAGGAATGAGATAATGAGTAAGAGTTTAATAGATGTTGAGTGTAATTAGGATAGAGTACGAACAAATTGAAATTATGATTGTAAAGGATTAATGTAAATTATTGTGTGCAGTATATTTAATTTTACTTGCATGAAAAGATTAGAACACACAACTGAGACGTAAGAATAAAAGAACCTCAAAAATAGGAAGCAATCAGAAATAGGATTATAAACAATGACAGTTAAACGTGAGTGTCCCGCACTTCGAGTGGTGGAAGTGCTTTTTTTTACGTTTGGGTCTACTAAAATAGAGTAAGCGATTCGGTTGAAGTCAACATCATGTGGAAAGTAAAAGAGAAAATTTATAGTATAGAAATTTCATTATAACATCAAATGTAAAGATACCCTTAATTGTTAGCGTCTAGTGTTAAGAAAAGGATAGGAAGATACAGGGTTGGCTAGAGGAGCGATAAGGTAGTGAGGCTTAGTAGAAGTTGAAAACAAAGTGATGAGCGGTACAGAAGTGTTGTAACTGCCTTTTTGATTCTAAAAATCTCAATTTCACCTTGTATCACTGAGAGATCTATCACATACCTAGTCTATGTCATGAACAATATTCTTTATAACTACAAGACCACTCTTTTGATGGCATATCTCAGTGACATAAAGAATCGAGACTTAAAGAACGATGTTGTCTTAGGTATTAATAATCAACAATAAGCAAATCAGAAGTCAACTAAATGAATGAAACCGTCTGATTATCTTTGGACACTGTGCCACTTGATCTCACTCTCATATATTTTATCTCCTTGTGTGTTCCGTTCATGTCAACTGTATTTAATTTTCTCCCATTTTGTTCGACATATTCATTGTCTCATCAAAATTGAATATTAGACACTAATTATTTAATTATAAAAAGTGTAGGTAATAAGTTATAAGTTAAATAGGAAAGACCCAGTTTGCTAACTAGCTATGAAGAAAGTAATTTAGGTGATAGACGAGTGAGTAATCAGAAGAAAAACTTGAAGAACATCATGCTTGTTGAAGAACCTAAATATGATTAAAGTTTAGTAGCTATATGTATTGCTCGATAATTAAATTAGTATATTGAATGCACTGGTCTAGTGTATCCTTAAAAGGACGTTAAATATTAAAAGGAAGTACCTAGTAGTTGCATATAATATTTTGAGCTGCGATAGAGATGATTTTAAACACTGGCAGTTCGCAGTCTGAGCTCTAAGTTTAATAATTTAGAAATACAGAAGGGTTTACGGATTTAGGGTAGTCAAATGAGAATCTTTAATTCTGATTAGAGGGGATGCTTCAAGTTGATAGGTCCTGACTGACTAATTATGTCCGTTTTGTCCACCTTTTATAACTCTGTTCGTTTAGTTCTCATATCCTGCATATTTTCTTATTAATTATAGAGTTTCATAAATATTGTTAAATATCCATCATGTTTCATCATTTGGCTCATAATAGTCTATTAATTGAACACTGTATGATACTCTTATAGATCAAACCTGATGGTACAAGAGATGTAGACTATAAGTAGTATGAGTGTGTGTAACTCAACAGTGTAGATAGCTCTGAATTGGTATATATGTTGGTACAGGAAAAGACATACACAGATAGAGATACAGAATTGTGATAACATAATGATCTAAGAAGACAATTATTGAATTCAAAATTGAGTAATGTCAGATGTTATAATCATAGAAAAGAAAATTACATTTTTAAAAATTAGATAAAGTGCTAGAATGTCTAATTACTTTGATAACCGGCCCTTAATAAATATCATATTGAATGCGATGATATGTCATTAATTCAGATAAGGGAATTTAAAATAGAGTTAAGGACAGAAGGAGAGGACTAGTACATGTAATAGGAACAAATATAACTGATATATTTAATTCGACTTTATGCCACAAGATGCTAAATAAAGTCTATATTAGTAAGATTGAGAAGCTCTTAAATATATGCGATTAGGCACAGTATAGCTATAATATTAATTAAAAATAATAAACTGTAATGTAATTTAATTACCAAAATAAAAAGAACAAATGATGGCAGATACAATTCAGAAATGATGTATTCAGAGTTTAATACAAATTGTGAACAACTTAAGTTTAACTTGTCAGCTTATCCACCTTCAACATGAAAGATCAGAAAAGCTTGACTGGACACAGTTCACTAATCTTACTCTAGATGGATTGTCAGCAAGAAACAAAAGCAAAGGTAGATCCACACGGATTGAAATTAGCGACTTGAGCAAAGTTAGGGTAAGGTTATTAGATATAAACGTGTTAAGATTCGCGACTTGTAGCTTTCTAAATTTTATTTACAGATTTATAATGACTTGATTTTAAAACTCACTTTTTAGAAACTGTATATGAGTTTGCAACTTCCTGTCAATGTAGTTACTAAAATTCATACTTCCTTTACCTGCTATAATTTATAATGTAGCTATCCTTCTTATTCCTTTTATAGATGACACAATCTCTCTGCTTTTCTCTAGAAAAGTGATGTGATCTTTGGGTATTGTTAAAAACACACTAATTTCCTTTGTTTGTTTACTTCTACATTTGATTCTTTTGTGATCCACGTATAATGTCTACTCAGGGTACTTATTAATATGGTAAAAACCCATTTGCATTATGCATTTAAATAGGGAATGTTGAGAATCCTTCAATCTGTATGTAAGTTTCATAATCAATAACAATTAAATACAAATCTTGTCAAGTTCACCTTATAGTACTTTTCAACACTGGGCTACTTACACATTGTTAAAATACGTTCTGATTGCCACAGTTTTTATAAAACTCTATCGTGTAATAAGAAACAAAACAATCCAAATCATGAGCAAAGATATAAATAGTGCTTGTATCATTGGTGCCACATTTTCATAACCAGATTAATTAACATTACTTTGAAGTATTATATATTAACCTGACTGTTTGCGTTATAAAAACTAGATTATATATCTAACTTTTTAAAAATCCTATTTATCATATGCCCTAATTATAATATTCAGATTGGTACGGAACAAATTCTCATAATGCTAAATAGATAGAATGTTATTTGTAACTAGATATTAGCTTTATAGTGTCGTCTCATGCTCCTTCTTGATCTATATTAACTAATCACATCCGCTCTTGTCGAGTTCATTGTTCTTGAATTAGGGCCTTTCAAGAGCTACTTTGGTTTTCATTATTACTTAGAAAAGATTGTACTTTATGAGGTTAAATATATGTTGTATCACAAATGTTTTCTTTGAAATTATGAAAAATTGTAATCACTTCAATTTATCTAAGTGTTATTCATGCTATACAGCATAATGTTAGTGTTAGATCATTGTTGAAACTAAGTCTATTAGTTATCATGTTTCTTTTTATTAGAGGTTTCAATATGTTATTTGGGTCTACTTAATACAAAAGATTAATATAATCATTATGTTCATACTCCTGTCTCCCCTCTTAGACCCAGTCATCTTTTGTTCTCTGTGGCCTACCTTGCACCAATGTTTATCTTTTTTAACAATTAACCTTATTTTAACGATCATACTCTCATACATACAGCTTTCATACAACTACAACGAAATCATTAACATGAAAAACAATAGGAGATAAATGTTGATCAGTATGCGCAAAAAAACAACATAAATAATTTAAAATAATTTATTAAAAAATAAAAACACTATATTTAAAAGATAAAACAATTGTAATAAACTGGTTACATCTCTGACTATCTAACTGTAACTCTGGTAGTTTAAAGTGTGAGATTGTAAACTCAGTTTTGCTCTTGATGCACGATTCAGCTTAGTTAATGTCTATGCCAACTAAAGTGCCATTAAACTCTTTGTTGCTTTGACTCCATGGAAGACAAGTTTTTATTCATGTCGCTTTCCAAGAGAAGTACACGTCTTAACTACCTGTTGTGGACACGTTAGGTATTGACATTAGTTTCAGGCAATGGCTTTCTGTTTAGGTCTTATTGCATTTGTGACAGGAATTTTAGATTGCCATTATTTACAAATTTTAACAATAGGAGTGAGATACAGAATCAACAATGAACTCAGTTTAAATATGACCTATAGGCTTCTAGATGTAACACACAAGAATATGATCTAACTGGTATTTTACGAGTCAATATGTGAAGCTTGAGCTCATCTCTTCAGTCAGTACTGTGCTGGTAGTCTGCAGTCACAATACACAATGAGTCAACATTGCTTTCATTGCGCAACTGACTTTATTAAGCTGTGTGCATTCGTTTTGCCTAGAGTGTGTCTAAGCAAACTGTTCTCGCTTCTGTACTAAATTATAACAACAGTGTGTAATTGCTCATGAAACAATCACTTCATACAACAAATTTTCTTCATACACGTTATGTTCAGAAAAAGCATAAAGACAATCTAAATCAGATGTTCATGCGGCGAAAACAAAATACTGGAAAAATAATAAAGCAGACCATCTATCAACTATAATAAAACTTTAATATCCTGAGGTATAAATGAGTAAACTCTCTTTATATCTGGACATAAATTTAAGTGGTGCTTTCAAGTATTAAAGTATCATCAAGTTCGATTGCTGATTAAAATTTAGTTTTATTAATCTGTTGCCATTCTAGCCATCTCTCCATCCATGGTCCTCGATCTCTCGAATCGCTGTTTACTTTTTTGCAACTTCAAACTGATTTTTCGTGTTGTGTCTAATCATTTGTCAAATTAGCCTTTATTCAAATCACTGATTCTTAACGATTGAAGAAATGGCTAAATAATGAAGCATTCATGAATCAAAGCATAATTACAGAAGGGGTTCTGACACACAGAGACTAATTTGTAGATTGCCTGTACACGCTTCATTCATTAATAAGTTACATTAGATTACTATCCCCGAATTCAGCTCTTCAACCTCTTGAGTTACACTGTCTATCTGCAGATCCGATCCTCCTTCTTTGTTCTCTTCTACTTCTTCCTCTGTTTTGCCCCAAAACTCTTCCACCACACAGCTTTGCTCCTCTTCTTCTTCCTGGCTGTTCATTTCTTGTTGTTCTTCCATTGTCAGAAACTGACACACTGTGCTGTGCTCTGTCGATATCTGCTTGCCTACTGAACGTTCATGAGATGTCCCTCTGATCTCTTTAGAGGACCGACTGATCATCGGTTGATCTCACACTTCAAACATTCACCTTCAATGGTGGAATTCAAGATTCACCTGAAAGCAATTCACCAATTCAGGGCACATTTACTGAAAAAGTCAAATAGAAATAAACAGAAAATATGCTTGACAGGTTATGACAGTTGGCTCAACCACAGAAGAAGCTAAAAAATGTTTCAGCAGTGAGGAATGTGGGCAGATAGCACCTGAAACCAGGTCTTTTTCTGCTTTTACACCTTTTGATATTAAATGGGGCTTCCCTGGATCATAATGTACTATCAGACATAGCATTAAAACCTCCTGCCTTAAGTAGTGCTGGTCCTTCTTGTGCCACCAAAACGGCTTTGACCCATTGAGTCATAGACACCACAACACGTCTAGATGTGACCTGCGGTATCTGTGACCAGTCTGCATCTATACTGCCCTGTGTGTTCTGACTCCGTTCTCTTGTGACCACCATTAGGTTTTCAGCAGTTTGTGTTACAGTAGCTCTTCTGTGGGATCTGACCAGAAGGACAAGCCTTCACTCCCCACACACATCATTGAGCCTTGGGCGCCTGCCACTGTTGGTAGCTGCTCACCACTGCACTCTGGGAACCCACACAAGACCTGCCATTTTGGAGATTCTTTGAACATCACATTTCAGCCCTTGTCAAAGTCCCTCAGTTCCTTACATTTGCTCATTTCTCTGGCTCCCAACACAACCCCTTCATGAACTGACTGTTGACTTGCTGCCTAGTTTATTCACCCCTTGATAGGCGCCATTGTAACAAGATAATCCACATTATTGACGTCACAGGCAGTGGTTTTAATGTTGGGGCTGATCGGTGTACAAATACAAACCATGCTGGTCTGACATTGTGGTCAGCAGCACAGGAGCGCCACAGGGGACCGTACTTTCTCCGGTCCTGTTCAGCCAACATACATCGGACTTCCAATACAACTCGGAGTTCTGTCACGTGCAAAAGTTCGCTGATGACACTGCTATCATGGGCTGAATCAAGAGTGGGCAGGAGGAGGACTTTGTTAAATGGTGCGACTCAAAACGCTTACACCTGAACACCAGTAAAACCAAGGAACTGGTGTTGGATTTTAGGAGGCACAGGCCCCTCATGGACCTTGTAATCATCAGAGGTCGACTGTGTGCAGAGGGTGCAGACCTATAAATACCTGGGAGTGCAGCTGGATGATAAATTGGACTTGACTGCCAATACTGATGCTCTGTGCTAGAGAGGACAGAGCCGACTATACTTCATTAGAAAGCTGGCGTCCTTCAACATCTGCAATAAGATGCTGCAGATGTCCTATCAGTCTGTTGTGGCGAGTGCCCTCTTCTACACGGTGGTGTGCTGGGGAGGCAGCATAAAGAAGAGGGACGCCTCACGTCTGGACAAACTGGTGAGGAAGGCAAGCTCTATTGTAGGCACAGAGCTGGACAGTTTGACATCTGTGGCAGAGTGACGGGCACTGAGCAGGCTCCTGTCAATCATGGAGAATCCACTGCATCCACTGAACAGGATCATCTCCAGACAGAGGAGCAGCTTCAGAGACATCCTGCTGTCACCGTCCTGCTCCACTGACAGACTGAGGAGACCCCACATTATGCCACTCTTCAGTTCCACCCGGGGGGTAAACGTTAACATGATACAAAGTTATTGTCTGTTTTTACATGCATTTTTATTACTCTTTTATTTACTATTGTTTCTTTGTATCAGTATGCTGCTTCTGGATTATGTGAATTTCCCTTTGGGATTAATAAAGTATCTGTCTGTCTATCTATCTATCTAATTTCATATTAGAAAGATGTACTGATGAGGCGTTCAACTTTATTTTTCTTTATCATGATATTGGACAAAAATGACGACTTTTTAGGTTTAACTTTGTTACTTTTCAACAGAATCTTTCCAAATTAATAGCACAATAATTGCAAGAGTTAATATGAGTTAATGGCCTGACCTTCATGGTTTGTAATTTGACTGCAATTTCTTTTTGTTGTTCCTCCAAGGCAAATGAGATCTGATTTAAATTGGCTTTCCACCCAGTTGTCCTCATCCCCTCCCTGTAGTCGTGTCCCACCCTGCCTGATCTGCTCTATAAGGAGGTCTTGCTGTTGATCACAACATACATCTCAGTGTTAGCCCCACCATGAGACTCGCCGCCTTGCTGGTTCTGCTGTGCCTGTGCTCTGTGCCAATGGCTGTGAGTTCTGACCTGTGCTTTAGATACACAAATATGTCTAGTAAACCTGTTTTTTACTTTTGCGTGTTCCCTGTTGGTAAATTTCTTGTCTTTAATTTTAATCAGCATGTCATCTGAAATCTTTTCTCCAGTTACTAAAACTTCAATTTACTTTTGTTCTTACGTTTCAGAAATGTCAGCTTTCAGGTAACTTTGCGGTGGCATTGAATGAAACCTCAAACACTGGAACAAAAACCTCAGTCCCTGGGTGAGTAGAATGGAGAATGTGCCATTGAAGAATGTTTGTCAGTTCTTTCACTGATCGCTTTGCTTTGTGGGGAGCTCATCATAATTTATTAATTTAAAGTAGAGATGAACTACTAAACCGAACTGAAACATTGTCCTCTCCAGAAACTAAGATAGTAGAGAATCTTTATATTTGCATTTCCGTGTAGCCACAAGGATCCACAGGAGACAAATTTTGTCAGCAGTCATTTTACACAAACAGTCAAGTCTGTGACCGCGTGCCTTCAGATTTCGTGTCTGTGTGTCCTGTGCGTCTGTGCACATCGACTGTTCAGGCATCAGACAACAAAACATGGACGTGTTCAGAGAGGAGCAGAGTGCAGTGCCGTACACACAATGGCACACAGAACAGGGGGCACATCCTCTGTCCTCGACTGTGTCCACAGGGGTCCGTGTCCATTTAATTTTGGTGCAGAAATCTTCATTTATCCACCACCCTTGGAGGTCCAATGCAGTAAAATCGAGATCTAGAAGTGAGTTGTGGTCAAGACTGGAAAATAACCAGCCATTCACTGACTCACCAACACTGAGCAACAAGCTCTTCTCCTCCATGTTACATGAATATTGGCTAAGAATAATAAAGTCTTTACTGAATGGTGGAACTCAAAGAGTCTGTTGTAGGCATTTACTGGAGCTAGAGTGATAAATTAATGGATAAAGTTTATGAAGACATGAAACAGATTACTGCATGTTGAGTTCACGTATTGGCAGAGGAAATCCAAAGTCGGGTGATAGATGGAGTCAGCAGGGCTGATTTTGTATCCGTAGCCATCAATGAATCGACAAACAACTCAAACACTGCGTTTATGTCGGATATTTTGGAGGTTTGAGGTCCATGAGCAGTTTCTCTTTTTGAATTATTTGTGCTTAACACAAACATGGTGTGATTATATTATGATGTTGTAGTGAATAGTAAGCACAGACTATGAAAGGTGGAGTGAATGATCGGATTTCATTATGAATTCTCTTTTAAACTTTATGTGTCTTGATATCCTGAATTCAGCAGCTGCCCTTTCAAACTCTCGGCCTGTGTCTGATTTTAGAGACGTCTGATGTTTAAAATGACCGTAATCATATCAAATCAAGTTAATTGTATTTTCATGTGTACATAGGACAAGAAATTCTTATTTAATGCAATTCAAGTACAAATAATTAAATACGTGAATTAAAGATAAATACACATATACACAGTATATTTATACAATTTTTATTCTTCTGACTGACTATCAACTTTACGGTCTGTTGGTAGAAACTGTCCCTGAATCTCCCAGTTCAGCTCAAATCAATTCAGTTGATTTTTGTTTTGCGCTCTTCACTGGTGCAGGCACAGAGCGTTGTGACAAATTCACAGATAAAATGCAAATCTGAAACTTTACAAGTGACTCACTAGATAAGGTGTGCGAGTGCCAAAGGCTCTGAAGGGATGAGCAAGAAAAGCAGCTGTGCAGGATGGCCGAGGTCTTTAATGATCCTGTTTGACTTTCTAAGACAGCGAGTGTTGTGTACGTCCTGAGATAAGGCAGCTCAGCTGGGTGCCATTGATGTTCTGTGCCACCTTCAGTGCCCTCTGCAGGGCTTTACACTCTTGAGCTGTGCAGGTGTCATGTCAGGATGTGGTGCAGCCATTGAGCGTCGACTCCACTGGGCACCTGTAAAAGTTCAGGAGAGCAGATGGAGAAAAATAAGATCTGGTCAGACATCTGAGGAAGGAGAGGCAACAGTGAGCCTTCTGGACAAGGGATGAAAAATATTGTGCCCACCTCAGTTTGTCAGTGATGGTCACTCTGAGACATTTAAAGGTGCTCACCCTCTCCACAACATCCTGTCTAATGTCAAAGTCAGTGTGGTCTTCTTTCTTCTTCCTGAAGTCTCTGCCCTGCTCCTGGTTTACTAACATTTAGTGTGAGATTATTGATCTGATACCACCGAGTCAGCAGGTAGACCTCCTCTCATTATTGTAGGTGATCTGCCTAAAATGTCAGAGTAACCAGGAAATTTCATCAACTTTGAACATAGCAGGGGTCCCAGCACACCACCCAGAGGAGGGCAAATGTTATGAGTCAGTATGGAGGATGTCAAGCTGCTAATCTCATTTGCTGAGGCCTGTTGGTGAGGAAGTCCAAACCCCAAATGCAGTAGGGATGGTCAGCTTTACTTGTCCAAAGGTATTAAATCAGTGGTTCTCAACCTGTGGGCGGGCCCCCCTAGGTGGGTGCTAAGTAACAAAAAGGGGGGCGTAAATATGTGAAAAAAAGAAAACAAGAATCAAAAATATGAAAAAAATATCTGTTGAAACCAAAACAAATGAACTTAAACTACATTCTGATACTAGAACAATAAATTTAGAGTTAGATAAATGTCGATAAAAGTTAAGTAGGTATAATAAAATATGCATCTGCATTTCAAAAAAATGTTAGGGGGGACGCGACTAAAACTGTTATGAAAACTCGGGTCGCAAATACGTAAAGGTTGAGAAACGCTGTATGAAATGCTGAGCTGCAGTCTGTGAACTGGACTTTGACATTGCAGTTTGTGTTATCCACATGTGTCAGGAAAGCATGAATTGCAAGGGAAATTGCGAAGGATATGGGATTTACTGTGGAGCAGTTGTGATGATAAGCAAACTGGAGGTGGTCAGGACAATCTGGAATATTCTCTTTAATGTGTCCAAGCACTTGTGATTTCATCACAACTGGAGTGACTTGAGTCAAGCAGAAGATCTACTTCTGTTATGTTGGGCATGAGATTAATCGTCTGTCTTTTGAAGCAGGCAGGGAGCGCAGATTCTCTTAGGGAAGCTGAGAACAGTAAGTTAGAAGATGACTTGGGGCAGAGAATATGGACTGGTGTGGCTCGTGGACACTAACTGGTGATCTTTTGTTCATCACATTTCCAGTTGCGAGCCCCTTCAGACTTAATAATATTGTTGTCTGTTTATTTTTTTTCATCTCCGAAACTCTGACTTTCACCATTCAGACTTGGCACTCAGTTGAGAGAAGACTTGTTTTCATATGAAGATGTCACAAATGATCATCACCCTTTGATTTCTGATGTGTGGCCACCCTGCTTGGTGTCTCCAGTGCACTTTAAATGACTTCTGACTGTGAACATTTCAGGAGTTGATTGAACCGTGTTGTTCTTTCTTATCATTAGCCCAGGTGGTCTCTTACAAGTAGTGTGTAGGGTACAGCACGGACACAGACAGGCAGACATGTTATTTCACCACACTCGTGTTTATTTACAATATTTACAGGTGGTAAAGTGCACAAACCCAGTGCGGCAGCACCAATCACCCCTTCAAGTCCTGGCCGCACAATGATGCCTTGCTCAGTCCTCAGACCACCTCCACTCCTCTCCTCCGAGCTCCGTCCACTTCCACCCGACTCTTGCTCTCGACTGGAGGGAGGCGGCCCCCTTTATCTACTCCCGGATGGGCTCCAGGTGCTTCCTGAGGAGCTCCCGCCGACACACCCCCGTGTGGCAGAAGCACCAACTGTGTAGCCGGAAGTCCTTCGGGTGTTCCTGCTCCTCTTCACCCCAGCACTTCCTGGTGTGGTGGAAGTGCTGGGCTCCAGGTTTCTTTAGGCACCGGGGCGACGCCTGGCGGTGGCCACGGGCTTCTATGGAGTTGGGCTTCCAAGCCCCCTACCCGAGGCCACCAACAAAACCAGGGCGGTCACCCCCACATGGTCTGGAGGAGGCACTAACCCTCCTCCGGTCCCCTCAGGCATCCCGGCTGAACTCCACCCCCAGCCGCCTGTGACAAGTGATTCGTGTTTACAGTCGTCCTTCTTCACGTCCTCTGAATCAGTTTATGTGCTGATCTAAGCCGTTTCTGCCTCAATCCTTTTTTCCTCCTCTAGTTTTTATCTCTTTAATATTTTTTATTTATATGTCTACAAAGCTCCAGAGCAGTGGTCTCAGAGGACGAGGGTCTTAAGTTTTGATGGGCTATTTTGCTTTGGATTCAGTGGGTGTTGAGATGTTCACTACAATGTTAAAAGGGTTGGTGTTTTGTCAAGAGTGAATTCCTCTTGTAATCTGAAAATGCTTGATGTGTTGTTTAATTGTATAATAATTAAACATTGTTGAATGAAAATGACCTTTGTTATTTTTATGTTTGAAAATGTTGTGCTCTTTCTAAACCTTTAACACACAGGATGAGAATTAGAGATCAGTTGAAATGCTGAAAGTCCATGAAGTGTGTGTGTGGTGAGCCACAGTGTTCAGTTCACTCATAGAGACTCCCAGATCCTCCATCCTGAAATGGGCACAGCAGGCCGGTTAGTGAGATGTGAAAGAAGGAAGCTTTAATGGCCGCCTGCTGATTCCATGAGCTTCACACATAAAGGTGCACTGAGCTATAGGAGGCAGGACTCTAGGGTGGTCATGACTTACCTTATCCATCCATCCATTTTCCAACCCGATCACAGGGGTCTGCTGGAGCCAATCCCAGCCAACACAAGGCAGGAACCAATCCTGGGTAGGGTGCCAACCCACCGCAGGACACACACACACACACAACAAGTGCACATTAGAGCCAATTTAGAATCGCCAATCCACCTAACCTGTATGTCTTTGGACTGTGGGAGGAAACCCACGCAGACACGGGGAGAACATGCAAACTCCACGCAGGGAGGACCTGGGAAGCGAACCCAGGTCTCCTAACTGCGAGGAGCAGCGCTACCACTGCGCCACCGTGCCACCCGACTTACCTTATTTATCTATTAAATGTAAGGTTATTGTCTGAATAATGTGCCAAATTATGAGATGAGAGCCAAATTGAACTGTTTACTATGCCAGCTGTCATGCAACTAGAAAGCATCTCATCCATTATCAGTGGAAAGAGAAAGGGATGGAAATCCTGACTTGTCATCTTTATTTAATCCTTACAGTTTGCCTGCAGCAAGTGGAGGCCATGGATCTGGGGGAGGATCTGCAGGAAGAGGAAATGCAGGTGGAAGAGGCAGACCATTGAAAGGATGGAAAGCTTTGAAAAGTGAGATTTTTGAAGGTGATGAGTCTGAAATAAAATAAGATGGTAAGTATGTTTGGGCTACAGAGGCAAATGTTTGACTGGATGGAGGGCTGACTGACTTGTTTGCAGACATAAAAACATTTCTGGATCCCACAGGAGTGTCGTGAGTTTAAGGAGACAGAATATCCCATTCTTGAACATTTTGGTTCCCGTTATTATCATTTTAAAAGCTATGTTTATATTCAGTATGACAAAAGATGGGTCTTTATTAAATGACAGGTATCTTACTCCTCCGCCTGTGTTTGATTCCTTCACCAGCTCTTTGATGGCACACTGCAGCAGGGCCTTCTCTCTCGTCTCTTTCCATTAATTTGTTGAACTCCCATCAGATTCTCAAACATCTTCTATAATATGTGAATGACTTTGATCTTTTTCTACTTATTTCATTAATTGCCTGTTTCTCTTTTAGCCCAGAAGAACCCACCCAGACCAATCATTTCCAAAACAGAACTAAAAGAATGTCATTTAAAGTAAAATAAAGATAAAGGCAGTTCAAAATACCTGACTGCCTCTCTGTGCTGTTGTCTGATTGTCTTTCTTTGACCTTCTTCTTGATTTGTATTGTCTTGTCATGCCCGTCTTTGTTAGCCTATCAAATTACTTACTTTACTTGATTACAGCCATGAAGCAGGACTGGTATAGTCAGCAAGATTGAAAGGCTGGTGATGTCTGTGTCAAAATCTCTTCAGTTTCATTTCTATTTCTTTCTAAGACACTCACTGACATGTGGCTGTTGAAGGCCATTCTTCACTGAGGCTCATCTGCTACCAGAGCTGATTTCTATCTATACTCTACCTTTCAACGCCTCACTTGATTATTGTATATTTATCGATAAAGCTTCAGAACTCAAACTAAAAGATGTCTCCTGGACCCCTGGATGAATGTCTACTGGGCAGATCCTTTTAGGTCCTAATGACAGACATCAAAGTCAAATTATGTATAACTAGCCATGTGCGCCCAACTACGTTGCACGTGTTAAAGTTGTCTGTGAACGGCTCCCTGTTTAAACGCAGCTGCCAGTCATGAACTGGGCCCTTTGTCGCACAGCATTATGAT
>NW_024385345.1:0-5404 GCF_016835505.1 Polypterus senegalus
GAACATTTTTTTTAAAAATTAAAATTTTAAATGTTTCACCATATGTCCACATGCACAAAGCAGACTGAGACTTTTTGTAATTGTCTACAGTCAAAGCTGTTACTGTGTGATGACCCTATATCTTGTAAATGCAGCATATAGCAGACATCAACATTCAAATTTATTGTATGGAGTATATGAACACTCAGGTTAATAGTCATAAACATGTTCCTCCCTTCTAACATTAAAAATGAAACTGTCTTCCTTCTTTAATGTTTCCAAATTGTTATAATTTTTTCTGTAATGAAGCGATCTTCCAACACCCACTGGCACACTCCTAATTAAACTGATTTTGTCTTTACTTGTTTATTATTGTTGCTTTTTTCTTTTCATTTTCCATTGATTTTCCCAGCATGCTAACCAGGAGGGTCAGAGGGCAGACATACAAAACCAAGACATGTTATGGGTTTTACTGGTGAGAATATTAAATGCCATGCAGAGAACACCCAGAACTTGAAATTCAGTCTCCTGGAGTCAGCCATGCAATCACTGTGCCACCGTCCCAAGCACCTACTTGTTTTGTTTCAGTTTGTATTCTGCATTTTATATTTTAATTTTACATATTTTGTTATCTTTGCATTTGTTATACTTTTTTGTAAGTATAGTTTTTTTTTATAATGGTTTTAGGTTGAATTATAGGTTAAGAATTATAAAGTGTCTCTTTTAAATGCAATCTTATACCACATACAGCATTCCACATTATCTAATTGGAAATCATGAAAATTCTAGGACAGGGTGTCTCCACTTAAGCCCTGCAGTTGCTAAAGCTGGCATGCATGTCCAAGCCAATACTCCTGTATGGTTTGATTTTACATATTATCAGGAGGTACTTCATCAAGATTTACTCTTGTACCTTGTAGTCTGTTCACAGAAACACTAGTAAACATTCTTCAGCTTCTTGTTTGATTTCAGACAACACCATTACCACCAAAGACTATGTTATGCTTAAAATTGTGTGAACATGAGTCTCCTATACTCTGTAGGAAGTTAGACTTTTAAATTATATTGTTTTGTTGGCACACATTTGTCTTGCCATTAACCAATTCTAGTTCCATGCCTAGCCTAGAGACTCTTTGACTTATTGCCTTGTTCTTCTTGGCAACTACTAAAAAAGGCTGGCGGTAAACAGAGAACAATCATGTGATCTGGCAAAGGCAGTTGCATTGGGGTTTGAATTGTTTTAACAGTTTATATAAGGAGAACAGTGAAAATTGCTTGCAGTATCATCTGATGTAGGTATTGTAGGTGTTCCAAAATGTTTTTTATGACAAAGCACAAAATCTTGCACCACCATCATCTTGGTTCTGAAAGAAACCTCACCTTTGTTTGAGATCAAATTATATTTTATGTAAAAATAAATTTTATTAAATTGTCAAATGTTCCTGTATTTAGCAACTTGAATATTTTTTATCAGCTTTGGGTGTCCACAGAGAATGTTGCATAGGGCAAATTTTCTGATTCTCAATTGCTTAGACACATTTCTTGAAAATAAGTTCCATTTCCTAAAACTCTAAAAAACAATTTCACAACTGCACACTGAACTCCCCAAGCTTCAAACATCCAGGTAAAAATTAAACTCTCTACTCAAACCATGTAATCTTATATCAAAACCAAACTTTGCCTTCAGACATCACAAAAAAAGCTCTCAGAAACACATTCACTACAACATAGCCCTACACTATGGTGAGATCAATTCAAAACACTACTGTAAGGACATGTATGAGGAATGTTACTTTATGTCGCCCCACACTACCTCTTTACATAATGAACACTATATAAATAACAAATCTAGAAATCTTCAAAAAATGTTACCCTTTAATGAACAACACAATACATAAGAACTGAAAAGAAAAGAAAATTCTATTCAGCCACAGCATCCTTGCTCTTGTTAGGGTCAGGCCAGAGAATCTCATTGAAATTGCATGCCATTATGAGCCGTAGCCAGGCAGCAGGGGAAAAAACCTGCATACTTTATCTCCCTTGGTAAGCCTCAACTGTGATCTCCAAATATGCTTCCTCCATAGCCTGGAAAGGAAGTGAACATGAATGTAGGGGTCTTGGTTGTAGACCTTCCAACACCATGCTGAAATAAGCTCCTCTATAGGGTTTAGGAATGAAGAATATGCAGGCAGAGGGTTGTTGCTGAATCTGGGGTTGGTGAACCAAAGGAGCCTGGTAGAAACTGACATTGTCCAAATTACAATGCAGCATGGCTGCACTGGTTGGAGCATGGTCTGGCTCTTGGAGGCCATAAAAAAAAACCACAGTTCTTCCTACCTTAGCTAGCAAGATAAAGATGATAGATATTGTTAATTGTCCATTATCATTGCCAAGATTCTTGACATGATGAACAAGAAATAACATTAAAATTTGCCTAAACTTATCTTTTCTGCAAAGGAACAAACTATAAACCAATCATGAATGAGATGCCAATCTTTTATTGCTAGTCACACTTGCACACATACAAATAAATACTCATACTGGGCCAGGGCAGATTCACCAATTAATGTCACACAAACCTCTTTGATTTATGGAAGCAACCCCAAGTACTTCATGGACGTCCACAAAGAGGAGGAGAATCTGCAAATTCTACAAGTGAGCAAGAAAGGGCAGCACCAGAATAAAAATTTAGTGTTTAGTATTAAATCAAGGAGAAATAGGTATCAAGTAAATGAACTTACCAAATCAGCAGTGCAGTTTTACTCTTCTCAAAGTAATCAAAGTAAAACAAAAAATAATTTAAAAGATGTCCATAGAAGAATTTAAACACTACTATGTTGCATATTAATGGCGCTGGATTTCTTTGACTGTGTTATTGGTGTTTGTGTGGTGAAGGGCGAATGCTTAATTACTTAATGATTTAATAGCAAAATTCTTCTGTCTTATAGTGTGGTTGGTAGGGAGTTTCAATGATCATTTTATTGTTCACTTAGTTTGTAAATCACCCCATGTCTCATAATTAAAATAGGCATAGGCGATCAGGTTAATAACGACAGTCAAGTTGTTCTTTTGGGAGGTAATTAGCTGAATGGTTGATTGCCTGTAGTGTTTAACAGCAATGCATTGATGGATTAAAATAAAACAACAAAAAGTTTTAATTCTATAGCAGATTCTAGTGCTTCAAAGGAAAAACAACGATTTTTAAAGTCATTTCAGCAGGTGCTAACAAATAACAGCTTGTGTTTTCTAACATATTATTTCTTCTACTTTATGTCTTATTTAAACCAGCTAAAAATATTCAGCAAGCTTAGAAATAAGTAAACTTTGTGGCCAATAGCCGCCTTATTTTTGCCACTGCAGTGCTCTAAGAATAACATATTCTGTAAAATTTTGATATGAGAATACACCACATATCTTAACATATAATCAAGTATTTGTTGGACACAATTTATGAGTTAAAGGACTGCCTATATCTGTGAACTTTTAATTTTTAATTTGTAAGTTTTTAGAGTGTAACTATAAAGATTGGTACAATGCTATAATCTTCTGCCTCATGTTCCTTTGATCTAGATGCAGTTTCTGGCCTAGTGATTAGCTGTGAATGAGTAGAACATAAAAGTGTCACACAAGGGCACACTATTACTTATAGGCAGCAGTAGCTCAGTCGGTAGAGTGGGTAGTCCAGCAATCGGGGTCGCAGGTTCAATCCTGGCCCCGGCATGAGAATGCAGCTGTTGTGTCCTTGGGCAAGACACTTAACCTACCTTGCCTGCTTGTGGTGGTCGGAAGGATTGGGCTGCAGTGTTCGGCAGCCTCACTTCTGTCAGTGTGCCCCAGGGCAGGCTGTGGCTTACATAGTAGCTTATCATCACCAGCGTGTGAATGGGTGAATGACTGTTGTGTTGTAAAGCGCCTAGGGGGGTTCTTGAACCCTAGTTAGGCGCTATATCAAATACAGGCCATTACTCAAGGGGCACACTATTTTGGCATGAGACCATCCCTTGGGGAAAGCAGCTGTGTGATAGTCCAGTTTGGCTCCACAGTCCTAGGCAGCTTGAACCACCTTGGTAAGGAAACTGAGGATGAGCTGAGCAAATGACGACACACACGGTCAGCAAGAGTGGTGCAGTGCTTTATTCATAAACAATAAAGTGCAAAATTGTGTAGTGCTCCAATAAATACATAAATAATCCATAAAATCAAAAGATGTAGAGAGGATTAAAAGGCAATAAATAGCCAATTAAAACAAGGTTAATTCCACCTGTTTTATAAAAACACAAAAGCCATGGTGCATCGTTCTAAAAACGGATGACTCCTCTGCTTTCCCCCGATGAGATCCTGCAGCAAGAAGGGGACCTCCTCCCAACAGGCACAGCCTACCTTTAAAGTCCAAGTCCCTGCTACAGTCATACACTCCAGACTTCCACTGCCACTCCTGAGTCTTACACGCCCTCTTGAGCTACAAGTCACTCTTTCTACGTGACCCTTTTCAGCCCCTTTAAGCACCTGCCAAACACTCCCCTCAGGGTCCTCACCATTCTGCCTGCCACCATTCTACTGCACATTGGCTTCTCCAGATCCTTCCGTCTCCATCATCCTTCCTCCACTCCTCTCTTTCCATTCCTTTCACCTCTGCCTCTCTTGCTGTTTCTTGTTCCTTACTCTATACCTGCGCTGGCCCTTTTTATCTCCCCAAAGGTGCCAAATTTCAATTACAGCCCTCGGGAAATCAATGAACCAATTAGAACTAACTGCGCTCTTGCATGCAAACATGATCAGCCCCAATCACCTCATCAAACATCCTGAAACTTTATGCACATTCAAACCACATGTCAAAAGTCACACAATTTACTTATTTATTTAGGAATGATAGATAGATAGATAGATAGATAGATAGATAGATAGATAGATAGATAGATAGATAGATAGATAGATAGATAGATAGATAGATAGATACTTTATTAATCCCAAGGGGAAATTCACATACTCCAGCAGCAGCATACTGATAAAAAATAAAATTAAAGAGTGATAAAAATGCAGGTAAAACAGACAATACCTTTGTATAATGTTAATGTTCCAATCCGGATGGGATTGAAGAGTTGCATAGTGTGGGGGAGGAATGATCTCCTCAGTCCGTCAGTGGAGCAGGGCAGTGACAGCAGTCTGTCCCTGAAGCTGCTCCTCTGTCGGAGATGATACTGTTTAGTGGATGCAGTGGATTCTCGATGATTGACAGGGCCTCCAACGCCCATCGCTCTGCACAGATGTCAAACTGTCCAGCTCCATGCCACATTCCTCACCAGTTTGTCCAGACGGAGGCGTCCCTTCTTCCTTATGCTGCCTCCCAACGTAGAAGAGGGCACTCACCACAACGTCTGGAGAACATCTGCAGCATTTTATTGCAGATGTTAAGGACGCCGCTCTA
>NW_024385346.1:0-22032 GCF_016835505.1 Polypterus senegalus
TTAAAAGTATCAATTAACTTGTCACCGCATTTTCGTAAGTAGTTGGTATCAGTCGCTACTTAATCCAGCTCCCCCTTTCTAAGGAATTCCAATCTACCCAACTACTTGGCACATCATCATTCCGCTGTCCGATCCTGTCCCTGTTCCCTGTAACTTAGATAACTAAGGATATGTAATTGCGCCAACCATCCAGTTTGCCACTTTGATTGGTTGAAGCAGTGTTCCTTGCTGAGACCCCTTCATATTATTCAGCCCTTACCTATCACCTGAAGGGAGCCCAGAAGGTCAGCCAGAAGTGGTATTTGTTCTAGCAATTCTTTCAGTTAATTACCCAAAGCTAGGACCATAAGACAGGAAGAAGACTGATAAACCAAAGCTAAATGTAATCATTAGATGAAGATTTAAGAAATGAATGCTTGTTTCCATTGAGGACAAGGATTGTAGAAACATGAAGATATGCCCCATAAAGAACACAGTGAGTCCTGAAGTTAACTTGAATGGTAGCGGTGATTGTCTGATGTAAGAAGGCCATTTACTTCTAATCATCGGATTATGTTATGAAGACAAGTAAAACAACAACTTGCTTAACACTTGATTCAATCACTAGCGAAGTTTAGATGAGCAGACAGCCACTTTCTGTTGACCAACTGTGGTGTTGACGGTATGGTTTAGTAGGGTTCAAGTCTAGATTTTTGTGGACTTTGAATTTGATAATTCTATTTTGGTATTAATCAAGTTAATTTACTTATTTGGCTGACGCCTTTAAGAACATTTATGATAGAATGGGTTCCATTTCTTATGGTTTTCCATTTGGGAGCACAAGCAGGTCAAATGACTATCATGGTCCACACAGTGTCGGGTAGGGGGGTTTGAAGCCCAAAGCCTTAACCACACACCACACTGCATTGTACTTCAACCTTGATTTTATTCTCCCAGTTTTTCGAGCTTTTTTTAGTTAACAACTTCTGGCAATCCTTGCTTTGATGCTTTTTATAGTTTAACTCTTTGGTTTTGTAGGTCTTTCGATAGCAAACTCGCTACAGTTTCCCAACATGCATATCTCCTGTGGTTGGTGAATCTTCTATTTTCCGTAGGCAATTCAGTAAGGGTTTGGGTGGAAGTAAAAAGTGAGCACTGCCTATGAAATCCAGGCCCTCCCTTTAAAAGCAATTCACAACAGCAGCATTCTTAAGCATCCCACATTTGTTTGGGTCCACAAATGCAACTCCTAACCACATGTGTTGCCAAGTGTGTTACAAACTGTGGAATGGCTTATACAAACTGAAGTTTATCTGGCACTGCTGGCGCCCGGACTTTGACCGCCAACAATGGCCATGCTGCTCCGGACTGATAAACGTTACTGACCTTAGGTGATCCTTACCGCTGGGGTCAAAGTGCATTTTATTTTTGGCTTCAGCATTTGTTCATAAGACAGTCTTGAAGGTTGATCGCCTTCTACCCCTTACTGTAAAAAGCTGTGCAAGTTCACAAGGTTGAGACTTAACTTTGAGGGGTGCACTTTTGAACTGAATCAATGCCAATCAACCTTTAATGCCACCCCAAAAGAAAATGACTGAGTGCTTAGATCCATTTGTTTTTGGTGCAGCAAAGGAAGGTTATGTTATAACCACAAGTTAAATTGTAAATGGAATATTCTGGGTTATTTCTTGTTTCTCTGAGCTACAGATTAGTTCAGTTTAGATCTGCCTTGCAGTTAGGAGGCATGGGGGCCCAAACAGTTTAAAACGCATATATCGACATACAGAAGTACTAAACGCATTCAAAGGGAGCCTTTGTGATCCATTGAGAAATAACACAACTTTATATACAAAGGAAATGAAAGATGGGGCACCACGGGGGATGCAGTAGAGCTGGCCTCCCTGGTCCTCCCTGTGTGGAGTTTCATGTTCTCCGTTCGCATGGGTTTCCTCCCCACAGTCCAAAGACATGCAGGTTAGGTGACGATCCCAAATTTTCCTTTGGTGTGTAGTGTGTCCCCTGGTGAGCTGGCGCCCTGCCCAGGGTTTTTCCCCCCTTGCCCCTGTGCTGGCTGGGATTGGCCCCAGCAGACCCCTGTATTAGGATATAGTGGTTGGGTAATATGACTGGGTAAGAAATTTAAGATTGTAAAGAAATGGAGAAGAAACCTTATCTTTTTCCTTTTTTTGTGGGTTCACATGGAGGCAGCGGCCTAAAAAGAGGTAACTGGCCCAAAGGAATGGCAGAATGCACTGATTTTTTCTTTTCCATGCAGAGCAACCACGGAAATCTGCCGCGGACATCACTTCCTGTCCAGACCCAATGAAAAAAACATGAATTACTAGATGGCACATGACAGCAGATCAGACGCCAACGCGCCACATTTTTGGAAGACTGGCTGGGGAGGAATAGTAAATAAAGATTCCACATGTGCTTTGGGATTATTACAAACCACTGTTGCTCCAAACAGACCCCGAGGATTACATTTCATAGGTAAGGCTGAACAATTTTTTTGGGTTTTACAGTGGAACCTGGTCGTAGTTATTTGGTCGGAAACCCAGCAATTTCTAACCTAGGATTTTATGTAAATACAATTAATCCATTCCAGACCAAAAACTGTATGTAAATACTGTATACATTTTTTAGTTTTAAGCACAAATATAGTTAATTATACATAGAATGCACAGCAATAGTAAACTCAAATGAAAAACATTGAATACACTGAGATAATCTTGAACAACAGAGTAAACTAACACTGCAAGAGTTTGCTTATTAGAAAACCCCTTTTAAAAACCTTTTTTAATTAGTTTTAAGAAAGGGAAAAAATTAACATTTGAAAAATGAATTTAATAAACCCCCAAGAACAGTAACATTCACAATGCACGCCTTTTGAACCGATCACAAACAGAACATGAAACAAAACAAGCTTTTCTACCTTATGCCAGCCCTTTCCCCCTCTCCCTTTTCCTTGGCTTCAGTCTCTTTTCGTGAGCCTGGAGCCTGTGTGTGTGTTCGTCCCCAGCGCCTGTCGGGTGTGGTATATTTTGTGTGTGTGTGTTTCTGTCAGCGTGTGGGGTGTGTGTGTGTGTAAGGCTTCTGTCGGGCGCCTGTCCGACGCCTGTGCATGTGTGTGCCTTGTCTCCGGTGTGTGTGTGTGTGTTCTTGTCGCTTCGACATTTTGTGTGCCTCTGTCCTTTTATGTGTGTGCCTCTTTTCTTGGCGCTACTTCTGTGTGTGTGTGTGTGTGTGTGTGTGTGTGTGTGTGTGTGTGTTGTCCTCTCTCTCTCTTGCTTGCTGCCAGGAAATGCACAGTGAGACTGAATTGGGACAAACCGAAAGGAATGGCTTGTTCTAATACCGGTGTGTGTGGAACAGGCAAAAGTTTCAATTTTGATGTAAACTGATTTAGCGACGCGTCGGAACAGGTCCACTGATTCCAAAAAATCCGTTTAATCAACTTTAACTACGCTGGCTATAGCAAAGCCCTTCATGTGCTCAAGTGAGCTCAAACGTTTGGCTAAACGTATTTAGTCACTATGTAGATTATTGTTAGCTGTTAACATTTTCAAACCTTGAGGCTTCCAAAGAAATCCACCTCCGAAGCATGGAGGTAGCCCTAGACGGATTTGAGAAAAGCTGTCCTGTGATGTGTGCCGTGTTAGTTTGGAACAGATGCTCTACCGCACCATATGATCAAAGCTACCATTGCTCACATTAAAAAAAGGAGGTTTGATGTTCCTTCTGAGGGTACAGTCAAGGTGGTCAAAGAAGCTGAATGTGTTATCCGCTCGCATGAGGGAAAGCTGTCAGTGTATCTTTGATCAGTCAGTTTGTTCAGGCTGAGATTGTTTTAGATGATCTGTTTTTTTCCTCAAGGACACCATCAAGGAAACACAGTTTGAAATTTACAACCCTCATTTTATGCTCATGTCTTTAGTTGTGTCTGTCTTCCACAAACTAAGTGCACCCATATTGCCAGACTGAATACTCTCAAATTACAGAGTGATAACACGGAAAAGCTATGGAAGACAGTTCTGTTTCATGGATTTTGGGTCCTATCCTGTATTTATTTGAACTACATTGTATGTGTGTGGAAAAGAGCGATTCAGAGAGGAATGAGTGAAATATTTTCAAAATTTTAAGCCAATTTGTATACAATAAAATTGTTTATTTTGTCATTGAGTGTATCATTTCACTGTTAAAAGAAAGACCAGACTGACAGTTGCAATGTTACTATTTTGACTTTCGACATTGGTCAAGTTTTCGCCTCAATAATTAATAATAAAAAAACATTTTATTTAATAGGCACCGTTTTTAAAAGCCCCTCAAGGTCACCTTAAATAAAATTAAACAACATTAGTAAAATTAAAACAAGCAAATGAAAAACAAAAGCAATAATTAGAAAAAAAAGATAACTGGCAGTAACTGTGCAAAATTACAATTAGTATGCCAGTTTGAAAGATAAGTTTTGAGGGCAGTTTTAAAATGTTTATTGAATCGGGCGATGTATAGAGAGGGAAGAATTGTTGAGGAGCACTATGAGAGACGCTGAGCCCATAGCACAGAGTCTAGGGTTGGTCCAGAAAGTAAAGCTGCAGATGAAGACCCTGAGTGAGCTGTGGAGTGTAAATCTGCGGGAGATCAGTGAAGTTATGGGGACCTTTAAATGTTCAGTGTGGTTTTTTGTATTGTATTCTGTAGTTAACAGAGCCAGTAAGTTGAGAGAGAATAGGTGTAATATGTTCAGTGGATTTAGAAAAGCAGGTTATTATCCTGGCAGCAGAATTCTGAAGAAATTGTAAACCATGGATAGGTTTTGTGGGATGCCAGTTAGAATAGATTATAGTAATTAAAACATTGAGATGACTCGGGGATTAACCCCTACTCAGTTGTAAAAACAGGACCCAAGTCTAGACATGTTTCGAGATGGAAGAAGGCAGTCTGAGAAATGTTACTTATATGGGAGGGAAATTTTTTTATAATAATAATAAAAAAAAAATATTTTTTAATAATTGCCGTATTAGTGTATAAATGATATAAATAATTGCATTTAAACATCCAAAATCTGTTGTGTAAACATACTGTTTTAAACGTATTGTTTTTTCATCGAAAACCTGGTTTCATGTCTACCTGTAGTTAATGGCTTTTGCCACTTGAATATGGTGGATGCCCTGACATAACGGGCGAAAGGGGAACACTGTGAATGCGCCCACCTATATATGTCTAAGAATGCAATTTACTTGCTCCTGTCCTTGTGAATCACTTCCCTGCCCAGTTTTAAAACGTTTTGTCACCAAGTTCTGTAAACCTTTTAGCCAATTTTCAAGTATACGGGTGCCTGCCCCAAACCTTTTGTGCCTTTTAAGCTTTCCCTTTTACAGTTTTAATAATATATTTTTTCTAAATTTTCTGATTTATTTCTTTTAATTTTCACTAAATCTTTTTAAACGTATTTTTTTTTTTTACTAGAATCAACTGATGTTCATGTGAATCGTTAGCAAATGGGCCAGAGTCAACCCTCAAAGCACATGGTGTAGTAAGAGGAAGGAAAATTAGAAAGATATATTGTATGTTATCAGATGATTTTCAGGTTGTCAAACAAAATGTTATTGAAACATAAAACAGCTTAAAGACCTCAATAGACTCCCCAGATTGCCATAACAGAAATATCACAAAAAAATTAGAAATAATAAATTCAAGGAATCAAAAAGGTGAAGCTACAGGTGGAAAATACACCAGCAAAGCCAGCCAGCCCAAATTCACAAGTGAGTGACTGCAGCTTCATAAGTAACCAATATGGCAGCAGACGCTTAACAAATACACAGTTGGTCGTTCAGTGCTGCAGGACTACAGGAGGATGAAAGGGGAAATGAAAAACAATAGATGTATTCATTGTGGGCTTATCCATGTAAAGCTGATTTGGAATTTTGAACTATTCACACCACTTCTCATCCCTCCATGTACATTACCAGTCAAAAATTCAGACAAGCCATAAATGTTCAAAGTTTTTTAGAAAAGGGCCTTAGTTTAAAGCTTGATATTGTAATCTTTTAGTTAGCCAATCAAAGTTTATTTTGCTTGACTTCTGTACATGTTTCAGTGAGAAATCAAACAAAATGACACCTTATTTGCTAATTTAACTATACATATGGAAGCTTTCAAAAAACCTTCTTCAGGCAGATTAAAAAGTTGTAAAGGTTGTAACTTACAAACTGCCTGAAGAAGGGGCCCGAAGTTTTTTAAAGCTTCTATATTGTAATCTTCTTAGTTAGCTAATAAAGGCATGCCATTTTGCTTGATTTCCCATTGCATTAATAATGGTTAACAGTACAATGCCCTAGTATGGATGTTTTTGAAGGAAACTAGAAATTTTATGAGGATATCATTAAACTTTGAAGGAAACTAGTAATTTTTATGAGGATATCATTAAACTGATTTAAAAGTATAGCCAAGACATTACTGCGATTTTTTGTTAATACCTATTACTGCTTGAAATGACTAATTTTAATTAGTTATTCATATCAAACTGCAAAGTCCAATTTTCCTGCAGTTTCCTAATGGTAAAACTCTCTTAGGTCACACTTGATTAGTCATGTATAAAAGCTAATTGGTTCCCAGAGAACCTTTGTAATTAAATTAGCACCCAAAGAAAGCTGCCATTCTGTGAATTTTCATTGCAAGGATGGGATTCCCAAAGTTCAGTTCAGGGTTCAAAAAGGGGCCCGAAACATGTCAGTTGGAAAATTTAACAAAAGGGCCCCATTACTGTGGTGAAAGAAAAACGGAAACTGAATCTTACCAGGATAGAAAAGGAAGGGGAAAACCCAGATGTACAACTGCATAAAAAATGAGACATCAGAGTCTGTAGTATGAGAAACAAACACTTTACAGGTCTTCATCGCTTCTTCCTTAAATACACCATCAGACAAATGATGACTCCAACATATATACTTTGTTTCCTAAAATAAGACAGGGTCTTAAATTTAATTTTTGCTCTAAAAAGATGCACTAGGGGGATATTTTCAGGGATATCTTATATTTATTATTTTACAAAAATACATTTATCCAAATACAGCCAGTCATCTTCTTGTGGAATATCGTTTTAACTCCACATTAAACCTGAATTCAGCCTGAATTTCTTGCTACTCCAACCTTTTAGGATCCTCCAGGATCTAGCATTTGATGAATGGTTCGATGTGGTGAAGCAATATACCTACATGCAAATGCATTCATGGTGCTTTTTATATTCAAGAGTCGATATTCCCAAAGTAATGAACGATACATTTTAAAAGTCTCACATACCATCTTTAAAGGATTTTTTTTTTTTGCACCAAAATATACCATCAGAATGTAGGGCGTGATTTGACCACAGAGAAAAAAGGAATAATAAAAATGTCTTTTTTTGGAAAATGAAAATTTGGGTTTAACCCTTGTAGTTTATTTTATCATTAAAACGCCGTGAAGCCCCTTAAACCCCGTTGTTAAATTGCGCCTCAAGGTTCCCCTGCTGACGTGGTAGCCCACAGAACCATTACTTTTATGAATTCCGTTTTTGCACTTTTAAAAATTTTAGATTTTACTTATACATTTTCATGATGAAATGCACAAATATTTTTTATATTTTACGTAAATTTTAACTTTGTTTAAATAATAATACTCAAATAGTTAAAATATGGGTGGCCCGGTTGCAGGCTTACTGCTGTCCGGGGGTCATGTCCCTGTTTTCCCCCTACCTGACTTTGATTTTTCCTTGGGTCTCCACAGAGGCTCAGTTTTTCCATCCAAAGACAGAAGGGTTTTTGAAGATTTGGTGAAGTACAATGACCCATGTATGTGTGTTTTTTTTCCCCTTGGGTACTGCCCCTCATCCGGGGATTTTGTTTCTGTTTGAACCAAGCTTGAAATGGGACCCCCTAATTGATGGATGTAATCATTAAACACCCCTTTTCAAGAATTGTGGCAAGGTGTCCTAAATTTAATGGATGCTTCGGCAACCCCATCTTGTGAATAAAAACCCCGGCCCTTTGGGTGCCATTTTTCAGTTGTGACTTTACTAGGGCTTCCCCTTTTTGGGGGGGGGCTTATATTACGACAGCCTGAAAATCATTTGGGCTTATTTTCTGGGGTCTTATTTTGGAAACAAATATATATATATATATATATATATATATATAAAAATATATATATAAAAAATATATATATATATATATAAATATATATATAAAATATAAAATATATATATATATATATTATAAATATATATATATATATATATATATATATATACACACACACAAAAATACAGTGGAACCTGGATAAAACAGCTCTGTATAAAAGAAATTCAAGATAAAGGAAATTTTTTAAAAAATTTGGGATCAAAAAAAGCATTTCAAAAACAGCCAGACCCGGGGCTGTGGTTTGGGGGGGGTTTTCCCGATTCCCCCTGGGATTCCGGGGGCCCCGCCACCCCGCAGCTCACTCAGTGTTCCTTGTTCCCCCGTGGGGGGAGGATCACGGTTTGGGGCCCCGGATATCATTGTTTGCTGTAGCAGTTCCCGTATGTATTCAAAAATATGGGGACATGCAGACAGAGAATGGACGATTCCCCTCAAGAGGGTACGGGGTGTTGTACCATGTTAGCCATTATAATTAGAGAAAAGCCAACAAAATGACACCTTTATTGGCTAACTAAGAAGATTTCAATATGCAAGTTTTGGGGAGATAAGGGAGGAACGCCCCGAGGAGAGAAGAACCCTCAGCTCGTATGATCACATGGGGCAACAAAGTGTACCATACCACTTAAACAAGAATGCCGTTTTTTCGCAAAATTAAAAAAAATTTAGCTCTTTTGCAAAACACTTAAAAAAGTTACGCAAAATAGGTTCCACTTGTATATTTATTTATCAGGGTTTTTTGTTAGGGAAAAATTTATTTTTTTGTTGATATTTTTGGGGGGCGGAAATTTAAATGGATTTCCATTATTTTCAATGGGGAAATTTGTCCTAGAAAAAGAGAAATTGGGGTATACAAGCCAGTGCTGGGAAAGGGAAATTTAAAAGTATCTCGAGGGCCACATAAAACTATACAGTCCCTGACAAAACTGTAGTGTACAAATTTACCTGAAGTGCTGCTAAATATTTTCTAATCAAATTTTGTTACAAGAAATGGTCATTTCAAACCCATCCTTTGTAATAATGTTTCAGTGCAAACGAAACGACAAAAGATTCTAATATTCACAACTTTAAAACCCATTGGTTAATTTTTGGGAAGACATAAGTGCTTGCCTTTGTTATGAGCTTTACCCCGTGACAAAAAAATGGATCAATTATTCAGGTGTGTATAAAAAAAAACCCCCCTACACTAGACCTTCACATCAACTGCAACTGACTCTGCAAAAAATCCTAAGATTCACCCTGAGACTAAAATGTTGACTATCAAGAGGCTGAAAACCAAATCCACGCTGATGGGCAAACACCTTCAATGTGTCTCAAAAGGCGTTCTGAGGATAAAAAAAAATTGAAAAACTGGAGCGTTTTGACGCCCAGATCAGAAGACCCTGAAACCCCGGGGACCGTTTTTTGGTTTGAAAATCCGGGTAGCCCCTTTTCCACTGGGAGAGCTCCACGACCGGGCACCTGATGTCCGGGCAAACCCCGGCAGTTTTTACTTTTGAAATGGCCTCCGTGAATCAGTGCCCATGCCGACAAACAAAAAAATTGAAAACCGGGTGGCATTTGCCCAAAGGGCCCCCAGCCTCAAAAGGATGGCGCGGAAAAGTGGCGAAGGTGGATTTTTTAGATGAATCTTCTGTTGAAATTTCAACAGTCACCCAAAAAATTGCAGGAGACCCACTGGGAAACCAAAAGGCGGAGATTTACCCAGAAAAAAGTGAAGTTTGGTGGAGGCAAAAACATGGGCTTTTCATCCCGTATGGGGTATGGGGGTCTGAGGTGGAAGGCAACACAAACTAAAATACCAAGAAATCTTGCTACCTCTTATATTCCCAACCCATAAAAGGAAACTGCAGCAGGATGGTGCCCCCATATTTCCATCCCCACATCAAATTTCCCTTTAAAAAGAAAAAGATCAAGATGCCCCAGGTTCCAGCCAGCCCGACATGAACATCATTGAATATGGGGGGGTAGGATAAAAGAGGAAGCATGGAAAAAACCCAAAAGTATTGATGAACTCTGAAGGAAAAGATGTTTTTTTTTTCCCTATGACTTCATCAAAAATTGTATGAATCCCTAAACTGATAAATCTGCCCCTTCAAACTCAGGGAAAGGGCCCAAAAAATTTTAAAATTTTGGGCCCTCACAGCACCACTACTTAATTTGCTGACATTTTTTTGGATTTCGTAAAGTTTTTTTTTTCATAGGCAAAAACTTTGTTTTGCCCAAATTTGATTTTCTTTTTGATTAAATGATAAACCTTTTTCGGTGAAACTAATTTATTTCATGTTAAACATCATTTGGAGGGCTTTTTTTCATATGATTTTTAACAAGTTGATTAATTAAAAGTCGGTTAATAGCAGGAGTTTCTACAAAATGAAAGGACAAGATTTTGTCAGGGATATATATATTAAAGAGACAGACCCCAGCATTTTTTTAACCTCATTGTATTTAATAAAGATTTTTTCTATTATTTTAACCCACTTCAGGATTGTTTTTTTTCATGTTCTGTTACAGCTATCAGTTTGTAGGCGGATTTTAATGTTATTTTTTTTGGTGGTTTATTAAATTATGGATTTTTTAAATGTTTATTTTTTTCCCCTTCTTAAAACTCATTAAAAAAGTGTTTTTTGGGGCGGTTTATAGCACTATAGAAAACCTTTTTCAGGGTTTAATTTTTCTGTTGTTCAAGGCTTTTTTGTTTTATTCAATGTTTTACTTTTGGTTTTCATTACACGTATTTAAAGGTATAATTAACTAGACTTGTGCAAAAAAACTTTAAAAATATATATTTACATACAGTTTACGGGGTTGGGAAAGGTTAATTGTATTTAATACAATCCATTGGGGGGGGTTTTTTCAGGTCACAACCAAATCGGGGTTTACCAGGTTTTGGAACAAATTTTGGTCGAACCCGGTTCCCCTGTATTGTATATATACTAAAAATACCCCGCCCGGGGGGAAAAGGTGTTAAAAAAAATGAAAAAAAAAGGAAACATTTTGAAAAAAAAAACCTGATTGTCAATGTAATTGTTTTGTCACTGTTGTGGTGATGAGTGTTGTTGTCAAAATTTATATATTTTACACAAACACATAAACAATATATATATATATATATATATACATATCTTTTTATATATATATATCTATACTAATAAAAACAAAGCCCCCACTCACTCACTCCCACTCACTGACTCATCACTAATTTCCCAAATTCCGGGTGGGTGGAAGGCTGAAATTTGGCAGGTTCACCCCTTGCTTCCTTACAAAAATTGGGGGGTTTTTTATCAAATTCTACGGGAATGGTCATAACTGGAAAGTTTTTCCATTTACTGTAATGGAGATGAGTTTTTAAGCCTAGGAGTTTTTTGACATCATCCCCTCCCCCCTAATCACCATACATGAAAAAAGGAAGAAATCAAAAGTTTTTTTAAGAAAACATGCATTTTTATAATTGGGAAGGGAGCAAACAAAAAAAAGGGGGCATATAAAACCATACATGGTTCCCTTTTCTGAACAAAACACCATGTAAACCCTTTCCTTTAAATTAAGTTCATAACAGGCTGCCGGTGTTTGTTTTAGTCCTGCCCATAAAGGGGCCCCCCAAAAATCCAAAGAAACTCCAGGTAAATATTCGGGGGAAGGACTGTGCTTTGGGAGGAAGATGAGATGGGGGGTGGTGTTTGAACAAACTCAGAAACGGAAAGAAATTTTGTCAGGACTAAGTTAACATTAAATACAGCCAGGGACAAACGAAGGCCCCAGCACAGCTGGGAAACCGGGCGCACCAAAAGTGGCTCCGCCGGGGGTCCGGGAAAAAAAGCAACAGCCCCGAGCTGAAAAAAAACCAATTACAAAATTGAAAGGCAGCAAAAATAAAAGGCCTGATAAAGATTCTAAATCCAGCTACGCGGAAACAAAGAACGTGGAAAAGTAAAAGCCCCGCTAAAAGGAAGACAGTAAAAAACCCCGGGATGCGGGGTTTCAGGTCTCAGATAAAGAAGAAGCAAGCTGTTTATTGATCGTAAGAAATAAGATAAAAAACCGTCATCTTTAAAAACGTTTGACAAACGGGAAAGTAACTTGAACACAAAATCCTACAAATTCCCCCATTAAAAAATAAGATAATCAAATCCTTTATGACAGCAACACTCAGTAACACTACAAAACAAATATGTATATTGACATATGTTTTATTTTAAAATTTCCCCTTTTTTTTTTACCTTTTTAACACACTACCCCCGTTTCGGTTTTATATATATGTTTTATATATATAGCTCTAAAAACTAATAATGGATACTTTATTGCCATCAATATTGTTTTGGGAAAGCCATACCATGTATTCGGAAAGGAAAAAGTAAGGGGGGGGAATGACTCATTGAGGCATGCAGGCTGTAGGCCAACTCTATCTAATTGCGATACATTTGAAAAAAAATATCTTTTTAAGTTCTATTTAGTCCATATTGTCAAACTAAGGGTAACACATCCGCCCGGGGTAATTATATCCCCAAAACATTTTTTACTGTATTATTTTAAAACCCGGTATATGAAGGCGGAACACAATAAACCCGATCCCTAATGGTTTCAGTGCCTTAACAGGGACCCCGAATCAATTCAGAAGAAAAGAAAACAGATATAAATAAGAACCCGCACCAGGGGCGTTTTTAACCTGGGGCCCAAACACAAAATGATTTCAAGTGAATGCTTTTTTGGGAACACAAATGACCAGTTCACCTTTTCCCCACTTTTCCCTGGCCGTACTTTAAACCAATCTCACGGTTCCCAACACGCACTTTGTTATAAACTGGCCTCGACTGAGTTTAGGCTTTGATTTATGAAAAAAAGTCCGTTTTACATGCGCTCGAACCCTTGTTTTTTTGAGCACATATCTTTTGAGAGCTCTTCTCAGTGATAAAGACTAACAAAAAAAGCCCCAGGAGTCGCCCCACTGATGAGCACCTGAATCCATCCTGAGAATCTCCACAAAAACAGAACCTCACACCCAAAAAGAAACAAACGGGCCAAAAGATGCCCGTTCCAGCTCTAAAATGACATATAGCAAAGACAACTGAATGATTTGTTTTGCGTAACGAGAGCGGAGTCAACGCTTTAAAAAACAGATTGCCTGATAATGAAATAGCTGTGTGTGTATATATGTAGATATGTATGTATATGTATATATATGTTTATATATTTTTGTGTATATATGTATATATATATATATATGTATTTGTGTGTATATATTGTATGTATGTATATGTGTGTATATATGTAGATATATGTATGTATATATGGTATGTATAGATATGATATATATATATATATATTTTATTTTGTGTGTAAATATATATATATATATATGACAACAAAAACCCATACCCCCAACAGTGACAAAACAATTACATTGACAATCAGGGGTTAGTATTTTCAAAATGTTTCCTTTTTCTTTTCACGTTCTTTAACACATACTTCTCCTTCTGCTAGTATTTTGGTAGTATTTATATAAAAAAAAAGGCAACTTTCCTTTTTTTTAAAACCTTTTTCCTTTTATCCCAAACCAAGCCTTTTTTTAACCTGCAGAGACACAAAAAATAATTTTTTAATTGCCAAAGGCAATTACCAGAGCACCAAATTTAAACGTTCACATAGAAAATGTAATTTTATACCACAGCCGTTTTACGTTTTCAAAAGGGATCTATACCGAGATGATCCATATACATTTTAGCTTTTTAGTTACTTACTGTTTTGTTACACAGTTTTTTTAAATGTAGTTTACCCAGACTCCAGTAGTGCTCAATGTACCTAAAATTTTAAACGTTAATGTTTTACTGTTTAATAACTTATAGACTATATTTTATTATTTTCCCTTTGCATAGTGACCAAAAGCATACATACACATATGACATACAAACTACACAAAATATTTTAATGTGTTTGTATTTTTGTGTATATATAATATATATATATTTTAATTTACAAAACAACCCCTATCTAGATTATATATATATATATAATAAATTTTTCACACACACACACACACACACACACACATTATACATACACACATATATATAATTTGTGTTTTAGATATTATATAGATATGTAGATATGAAGATATAAAGTGTATATATATATATGTATATTATATATATTTTGTATGTATGTGTATGTTATGTGTGTGTTGTGTGTGTGTGTGTGTATATATAACAGCAATCCAAGCTGTGAGAAAACATAAAGGAGGTATGGTCAGACTTATGGTACTTTTTCTGATGAAGCACCAAAACAACTTTTGACGCTGCAACCAAATACACAAAACAATTATTTTGACAATCATGTTACATTATTTTTAAAATTTCTTTTCTTTTTCATAACTTCTTTAACACATGAAAACGGCTGGAAGCGCTGGGTATTTTCTATATATATATATATATCACAGCCACACTCATAACAGTGAAAAAACAATTACTTTTGACAATCATGTTACGTTATTTTCAAAATGCCTTTTCTTTTTTTCCTTCTTTAACAACACATCCTAGCCAAGCGGGTATTTTGATATATATATATTAAAAGGACCGGAGACAGAAAAGGTTGGGCTTTCCGCCCGTATATTGTAAAAGAAACTTTGCTCAAAATAAAGTGGTCAAAAGGGGCATAAACTAAAAGAGTTCAGACCGACCATCTGGTCGCGGCCTTTTTAAATGGGTGGAGCCGGAATGGAGGAACGCTGGGAAGGACCGCAATGGGAGGAGGGGAAGGATACCAAAGGGGCAAGATGCGGAGGAAGGGGGAAGTACCCACGACGGTCAACCCAAGCCTATGGTGCAGGAAGGTCTTTTTCTACGGGGAAGCAGAGGGAGAAAGTTATACCCCCCATTCCTGGCGGCTAATGGTTTCCCCAGGTGCTATCGAATCAACCCCGGCCTCCTACTCCGGCGGCGGACACGATCCCCCTTAGCCCAGGACCGCCAGGTCGGCGGACCAACCGAGAGGTCGGAATACGGAGAGGGCATCGGCTTTGGGCCTGAAGGGTGCCCCCCCCGATAGTGACAGTGAACTTATACGGTGTAAGTCCAGGAACCCTGGTGACCTGGGATTCACTCTTTGTGTAGGGACATCCACTGAAGTGCAGCGGATCAGTCACCAGACCCAATTCGCACCCAGCAGGTGGGTAACGGAGGTGGGTCACGCCCACTTAATAGGCCTCCCTCTCCACGCGAAACCGGTCCCCGTCCACTTTTCCCCGCTAAGGTACATCACAGGGTGCTCGACACCATCGACGCTTTGGCTCCAGCACGGCCCAGGCCTGTGTCCGCGGCCCTGAGAATAAACGGGAGCCCAAAATCGGCCCGAAACAGGTGCCGACAGTAGGGCCTTCTTTGGTCACTGAACGCTGTTCGCTTTGTCGTCCACACCCGCTAGGGGGCCCGCCTTTTGTCAGGTCAGTCAAGGGTGCCTCTTGAAAAACGGGAACAAACCGGGGTAGTAATTGAAGCCCCAAGAAAGCCTGCACCTGTTTCTGGTATTCGGACGGCCATTCTAAGATGTCTTTAACTTTGGAGTTCTGTGGTCGCATCTCCTTGTCCCACAGGTAGCCTAAATATTTGGCCTCCTTTAATCCAAAAACACTTCCGGGGTTTATGCGGAGGCCGGCTTTAGCCAGTGTTCGAGGGACACCCGCGACCTGCAGTGATGTCTCCCAGGGCCGATAGTGACAACGCATCCAGGTGGCGGCACTATGGACTGGGGGGGCTTCAGCACCTGTCTACCAGGACGGAAGGTCGCGGGCCCCCTGCAGCCCAAATGGGAGGACCTTGTACTGCCAGTGCCCTGGGTGCTAAAGGCCGTTTTTCCGGATGCCGTTAAAGGAATTTGCCAATACCCTTTGTCATGTCAGGGAGTCGATACGGGCCGACCCCAGCTGGGGGGCAAGCGGGCATGGGGTGCATCAACTTGGGGGATCTGATCGGGACGCCTAAGTGTTACAGAACCTCCAGGAGCCGCCTGGCTTGAGCGAGGACAAAGGCTGGACCGGGGACTAGGCTCCTTCATTATGTCCATGTCCAACTATTTAACTCCAGTTCGATTTCGCGCGTTTTGCCTCCGAGTCGTAGGGCCTCTCCGGACGTTTACCCCGGATCCGTGACTATGGTCGGCAATCAGCGCCGTCCGCCGGTGACTCGCCACTACCGGGATGGCTGGGAGTGTTTGGGCTAACCCTGCCACCGCTTGGGGTCAGCCTCGCCGTAAGGGCATTTGTCAAAAGGGAGAGTGACCTATGGGAGCTGGGAGCCCTCTCATCTCCAGGGCTTTAACAGGTTGACATGATAGATCCTTCACTGGTCGACATTGGGGTGTTTTACCAACAGTCGACGTAGCCCTTTTCCCTAACCTCGTGGGCCCTTGCCAGTGAGAGCACGAAAGTGGGAGGTCGGGACGGCACCATAACCGCGTCCCCGGGAACTCCCGAGGACGGAGTTGGTGTAACACCGGCCTGCGCGTTTCGCGCAGTCACGGTTCTTTGGGAGGGCCTGATCTTTTTGAGTCGTGCCGCAGTTGCGCCACGGTTAAAATGTTAGAGGAGGGAAGGTCGCCTCCCAGCCTTCTTTGGATCGGGATTCCCGGGGTTGGCAGCCGATAGCAATTCAAATGGGAGAAGCCTGTAGAGGGCCCGGGGTACCCCGTAAGCAAAAGCACGAGCGGAGGATGGTCCCAGTTCCGCCCCGCTGACTACCGCGGGGCATCCCGCTTAAGCGCCGATTAAACCGCTCACCAACCCGCCCGTTTGGGTGATAGACCCACGCTTTCAGGTGCTTTTATCTGCAGTAATTTGGCTACCTCCTTTAACGTTCCAGTGAAGGGTGACCTGGTCCGTGAGGACCTCCTTGGTATGCCCACGCCGGAAAACAAATTAACCAGTTCCGATGCATGCTTTTAGTATTAGCGGGGCCGCGGGAACCGCCTCTGGTACCGGGATAGTCCACCAGCGATATACGGCACGGGTTGAGGCCCAGGGGGCCCACCAAACACCCTATCTTTCAAAGGGGATGCAACGAGGGGAATAGGGACTAGAGGAGCACGTCCCCCCTAGAATTCGGTCTGGCACTCGGGCAGGATTGACAGAACCGCCGACCCTCATTGATCCCAGGCCGTAAAGCGGGGCTTTTAACCTCAGTGTTTTTCGCCCCGGTGGGCTTCTAGGAGGTGAGCATGTGCCAACCTCGTATCTCCCCGGAAGGTAGCGGGAATTAGCAGCAACTTCCGCGACCTGCCTCAGGGGAGCCACCGTACAACAGATCATTCTCAAGGACAAAGAAGGGTTCACGCGGTGTGGATCCGTCGCTGTTGAGCTGTTAGGCAGAACGACCGCATTTCCGAAAGCGAGGGAGTCGTTCCATGCTCCCTCTTAAAGGAGGCCGGGGGGACCGAATTGATGGTCCAGGCCGAGGGTCTTGGCCTGGGCCCGGAGAGTTCCTGGGTAGTTTTCTCCGGCGGGAAACTTCCGGTCAAGGTCCAGAAACCACGGGAAAAGGGCCCCGAGACACCAAACCCAATAGGGCTGCCCTTGTGCACGGCGTGGAGGCCGGGAGGGTGCCTTTTCCCCATACAAGATCCAACGAGGCCCGGGGGCAATGGCTACCGCTGATTCTTTAGACCAGTCTTGTCCCAAAATCACTGGGAAGGGGGGTCAGGTAACACAGCGACCGTCATTTGGTTGGTTCCCCTTCCAGGTGACATAGCAGTGAGCGAACGATATGACCTAGTCCCCCCTGCCACAAGTGACCAACAAATGCTGTTTTAACCACTGTTGCGGAAAATAAACGCGAAGCAACATGGTAATGTTGCTGCCGGATCAAAAAGCCACCACCCGGGGCGTCATTTAGGGAACACCACCCCGTTCGGACCGCCAAGGGGGTGCGCGGGTACAATACCTCCGACGATCAGCTGCAGTCCATAGGCTCCGGTGTGATGGGGGGCAGGGTTTGGGAGAGGGGACCGCCGCCACACTTGAAACAGCGCGGGGTCCCGCTTTTCTCTGGCCCCCGGCGCTTCCGCAGCGGGCCGAGAGTTTTGGTCGCCTGCCCTGAGGTTCCCAGCAGGCCTTTCTGACCCTGTCGGAGGACCGCCAACTGACGCCTCCAGGGCGCAGGAGGCCCACATTTTGGGGGCGGTCCCCGGACCTGCTGGGCGGGGAACTGGGCATGGATTGACCAGGCTTCACAGGCACCCGCCACCACTTTCCGCCCTGGCGGGTCCCTCCGGGGTAGCCCCCATCTTGCCCAGAACTCAACGCCTAGGCGCGAAAGTAGGCTTTTTAGGGTCAAAGACCCCGTTCCCATTCGCTTACTTGCCGGGCTAAGCCGAGGGCCATTTTTCGGCTTGAGGAGGCTAATTTGCGGCCTCCTCCTCAGGGAGGTCATAATAGGGTTTGGGAGCGTCCCTCAGATATGGGGCAGGATGGACGCCCACGACCGCTGCCACTGCTCCGGGTGGCCGCCCTCAAACTGCCCAGGTGCGCCGACGGCCCTCCCGGCGGCCCATCGGACTAAAGGGATGAGGCGGCTGCCTGGCGGGTCTGGTCTCGCCTGCTGGGCTTTACCAACCGGGCCTCGGGCCTCCAGCTCCCGGTGGTGGCGTTTCGAGCTGCAGCGCCTTGGGGCTGGCTTCATGGCTTGTAACACCGTTGAGGTCCTGTCCTCCGCCATCTCGGGGTTCTGTATCCTGCCGAATTACCATTGTAAAGGACCGAGGGGGACAGCAATAAGGTTAAATTTCCGCCCCAAGGATATTGTACAGAAACTTTGCACAGAAGTAAAGTGGTCAAAAGGCATAAACTAAAGAGTTCTATACCCACTCCTGGCGTCGCCATTTATTGGGTGGAGCCGGGAAATGGAGGAACGCTGGGAAGGACCGGGGAGGATGGGAAGGATGACGCAGGCAAGATGGCGGGAGGAAGGGAAGTACCCCACCGCGGGCAATCCAAGCCTTTTGGTGCAGGAAGGTTTCCCTTTTTACAAGCAGAGGGAGAAAGTTAATACCCGCCATTCCTAAGGCAATGGTTTCCAGGTGCTATCAATCAATCACGTTCTACCAAGTATTGACAAATATATATATATATATATATATATATATATATATATATATATAAGAATAGATAGATAGAGAATATAATAGATAGATGAGATATATATATAGATAGATAAAAGAAAATATATATATATAGATATATATATATATATATATATATAGATAGATATGAGAACAAATAGATAGATAGATAGATAGATAGATAGATATGAGAACAACACTCATACAATGACAAAAACAATTACATTAACAATCATGTTACTGCTATTTTTAAAATTTTTCCTTTCTTTTCACTTCTTTTAAAACTACTTTCCTCCCTAAGGTGGTATTCTGCTTATATATATATATATACACTAGCTAACACAGCTGAAATACCAGCATTGCCGGGAGGAAAATAAAGTGTTTTTTTTTGTTTGTTTTTTTTTAACTGTTTCAGAAAAATATAATTAAAAAAACTCAACTTTAAAAATAAAAATAAATTAATAAACAATGACGACTAATGTGCTTGTCTTGTGGTCTTGTATGTATATTATTGTCCAGTTGACGCTCGGAACCGGCCAACTCTATTTAATTTCAAAAGCAACAGGGGCGCAGTGGAGCTCAAACATAAAGAATGCTGGCAGTCAGCCCAGTTCGCTATCTGGTGGTCATTTGAGAGTCAACTGGATGATAACATGCATACAAGACCTACAAGATCACCCCCACCCTACCCAGAAGGGAGTGGTTAGCTGATTTCACCCTGCAGTATTTTTAGTCAACCTAATGAGAAACATGTGCACACAAGTTTCATGAAAATCCTCCAGCCGCTCAGAAGTGATGCTGGAACATACATACACACACACCCACCTACACTGACTTTTATTTATATTACATATTAATATATATATATATATATATATATATATATAATACGTTTTCCCAGTCATCCTCTGTCCAATGTCTTTGTTCCTTGCCCATTTTAACAGTTTCTTTTATTTGTTGTTTTAGATATGACTTTTATTTGCAACTCATACTTATGTCAACATTCCAGAGTCATCTTCCTGAGTTTCTGTGTTCTATATTTTTAAAATCAATTTAATGGTATCATCCTCTTTAATAAAAAGCCCTGTGTGCATCCAGGTGTCCGTGTGTGTGTGTCATTTATGAAGTGCATGCGGAGGGCCACAACGCACATTGCACGCCCATAGAGCATGCATTTGGACGCACACACACTTGAAGCTGGGACACAGTGAATGGCCTTGCACAGCAGCGCATGATAAGCAAATAAAAGACATCATTGCTGAGAGAGCTGATTAGTAGTCGCGGCCGCATATAAAATCCGTTGCTGGGGAGACGCCTATACATACAACCAGCTGCATGCCAGTACAGATGTAAAATACTTGCTGGTGTACTGCACAATACTTGCTGGGGAGACGACACAGTCACAATTATCAGCTGCACGCACACATTACATCCGTGTTGGGGACACTCTGTGATTGCACACTGTTGGACAGAAAATTAAAGTCATTATTACGGACATCAAAGCCAGTATTACTGTCAGAGAAAATTACAGGCATTTTATGAAATACAAACCAGTATTATCAGTAGAGAAATTTAAAGGCACACAATACATGACGATATTACAGCCACATAGCAATGCAGTATTACTGTAAGAGAAAATATTACGGACATATCTACTAACAACATGCCACCCAAAATAAAAAGCACACATCAAGTAGTACAAAGACACAGACAATCAAATCCTATATAAGCAACATCTCCTGAAGAACGGTCAGCCAGCAAGTAAACATCAACAAAAGAAAGGCTGAAAGACAAAGAAAAATATGAGCAAATAGATCGATTGAAGAAAAGAAATGAGCCAGAAAACGCTAAAAGAGAGACTCAGAAGAGCAAACTACAAAAGTTGGCATTTACTTGTCAGAACCAATATTCAGCTACAGCCAGTTATATGTTGTATTATCAAGAGCTAGAAGTTTTCCAGATGTTGTTGTCAAGGTTGTAGATGGTCTGAACAAGGCAAACCCTTTGACAAACTCAGAAAGAATATTTACAAGAAATGTTGTCTGTAATGAAATTTTATAGAAAATTTCATGAGGTAAAAAATAGAAAATTTTCCTAAATATCTTCTTCAGATATTGTGTATTAAGATTGTTACAAAGTTTTACACTAAGGCAATATTAATTATACTTACTGTATTGTCATATATGTTTCATTTTATTTTTATTATTATTTTACTTTAGGCTTCTTACAAAAATATTTTTGACAAAAAAATTAAGACAAGAAAAGAATGAGGTCAACGCCCCTTTGCCATTTAATATAGACTGGTCCTACTAATGTTTATGCACTATTACTCTAGCTCCTTATTGTAACGGGCTTAATGTCTAGTCTTGATATAAAAGGTATTAACTTTTATCAAAAACATGAAATATTCTGAGTATGAACAAACCTTTGACTTGTTGACTTGTAGTGTATGTTTTAGATCTCTGAAGTCTACTGAAATGATTTTCCCTTAAAATAAACAGATGTCAGCATTTTACTGTAACAACTGGCAGGTTTAACCTGAGTCTTGTTTATAAAATGCTGTGTCCACAAATTCCTATCATGACACACAGACAGACAGACAGACAACAATCTGAAAGTGGTCACATCTTGATTAGGGATGCTCAAACATGTCAATCCATTGGAAGTCTGAATTTAGACACTGCCTTCTTATGTCTTTATCTTACTTGACATGAACCAATCCCAAAAGATGTATGCAATAATTCATTAGTGATTAGGGCTGGTTAACATAAACATC
>NW_024385347.1:0-11083 GCF_016835505.1 Polypterus senegalus
TTGATGTTAACTGTCCATGGCAGTGCTCTGTGTTTAAGGTCATCTGTTTAGTCTTGAGCTAAATATCATGAAGATAGAGAACACAATTTACAGACTTTACACACCACGACAGAGGCTCATTTCAAATGTCACGTGACCCTGAGGGACACTGGCACCATGATGTCAGTGGTATCACATCAGTCACTATGACAACAGCACTCATGCAAGGCTCTGGGCACTGTCATGGGAGAAAGAAAGAAAGAAAGAAAGAAAGAAAGAAAGAAAGAAAGAAAGAAAGAAAGAAAACGTTTTTGAGTGTTCAATATATCTTTTATTACTTTTAATTTGTTGTGTGAAAGCATCTCCTAAGTGAATAACTGTAAATATAGAAAAACAAAAATATCTCTGGCACAATAACATTAAATAAAGCTTACTCAATATTTAAATAATGATATTAAAATTAAAGAAAAGATTAAAATATGTTTACATTAAAATAAAATAAAATGGCAGGCATAAAAAAGCATAAAAACCTCAAGCAACCAAACTGCATTAAACCTAAACCAGAGCAGGAGACCAAAAGGACCACCAAACATTAAAACGTAAAGCAGAGCCCACCAGACAGGACAGAGCCCAGTGTTGGAGCGGCTCTTTCATCTGCAACTTCTTCTTAACCCCTTAACATTCGGGGTCATTTTTGCTAAATCGCTTGTAATTCGACCTCTCCAAATTAGAATCATTGCTGTTATTGAACTATCTGGAGTATAAACACATGTTTGGTCTCTTTGTAAAGGTAACATTCTCTAGTTTCACCCTTAGTAGTCAGAATCACTGTAGGTGTGACTGATCAAAAGTTATGCACATTAGAACTCACAGAAAAAACAAATTTTTTTGTTCTCGCCTAAGTTTTTTTATGAAAATAAAGGAAAATAAAGCTGCAGTAGGTAGGTGAGGACAGAAACACACAATGTACCAACAGAATAACTTGTTGACTACTCACATTTCAAATTTGAAAAGAATACCTGTAAAAATGACATTTTTACACCAGTTTTATGTGGGCATGCCCAGGGGGTTTTAGAGGGACCATTATCACATTTTGGACCGTATGTTAAAAGTGTAATAACTTTTGAATGCTTCAACCCACAGATATCAATGAGGGCTCTACTGAAAGCTTACACCTAAAGGAATCTATATCTACACACAGTGTCACTCTATTAGTTATAAAAATAATAAAAACAATAAAAAATACACATTTCTATGTAAAATAGTCAATACAAGTTATGAGCCAAAAATATATTTATATTTTTTATTTTTTACTTTTTTTTTTTTATAAAATGCACACAAACTATATATATTTCTTTTACAAACTTACAACACAGCTCAGCGTTTTTCCATGTGCCACTTGATGGCAGCAATCACTAGCAAGCAGAAAGCACAAGGGCGTGGCACGTCGCTCTCCGCCATTACATGTCCCTGTGCGGTTGAATACTTTCGCAATGCGACATGCATCTATTATTTAATCAGCGTTTATTTCCGTTTAAACTTCTACTTTTATTCATATTTAAACTGCGAAAAAACTTGGCGAAATCACAATAAACAACCACGCACCAACTCTGCAGACTGGCACAAATGCCACCTTCACGAAGCTGCGATTGTTTTTACAAGTAAAGCATAGCAAGTCACATATCAAAATGCTCGTCTGCTCATTGGCTGTAAGTTTTGAGTGTCAGTCACAGTGTCCAATCAAACTGGTAGATTCTACCAGAGTTTGAAGCAGAAGTCATCATCTAAAGCTTTCTGTGACACTGGTTGGCTATATTGAGGTGCCAGTCAACCCCAGACCCATTGTAAATGGCCAACTTAGGTGTCTTTCGAAAGCTAACACTTCCGTGTTTCATGCGGTAGCATGGTATATCCCGACAGAAACAAATTACGTCTAATATGAGCAATATAAGTGAAAAAAATTACTTAGGTGGTCTCAAGTTATGAAGCATTTTCTGGAGTTTTTGTCCCTTTGAGAATATATCGTGTGTTTTGGACCTAAATCGTTTTACTGGATTATATTCGCTGGAGCCTTACGGACACAATGGGATCAATACTGCTCGGAAATATTGATGTTTGACTTGCTGGGGGTCTTCAAAGGTAGGCACAGTCAACTCTTAAAAGTATGTACTTCTCTGTAAAAAAGGCTTTAGTGTCAGTGCTGTGGTTGTTGTGTGTCAAAATGGTTTATATCATCGGAAAGACGAGACTTTGAAGTTTCATTTGATGTATAGGTGTCGAGATGCATGGCAAGATGGGCATGCACACACATTACTGTAACGTTTTTGAACCGCTGTTTGTCCGGGACGGGGCGTGTCACTGTGATACCCTGAGGGTGGAGCTCCAGCAACAGTGTCAAGTAGCCAATGAAGGACAACAAAACTAACCAAATACATAAACATAAGACTTAGAAAAAAAATATTCAATAAACCATACAACATACAACAAAAAAATTAATGCCATTTACAAAATAATCCTTAAGAAAATAAGAAAAAAATGTAAAGAAAATGCCAACTAATTGAAGAAACTCAAAATAAAATATCACAGTTGACTTCAGTCCTCAATGCTCTTCAACTTCTTATGTTGTCCATGAGTGTCAAATTCACCATTTAATGTCCAACTTTATTAATAACTGAACATCTCAGTAGTGTGTGTGTGTGTGTGTGGTTCAAGCTGGAGTGGGCATACGAGGGCACAGCGGACACACTGGGGCACACAGGACATATGACAGAGCGCAGACACTCAGATGTGGAATGGAGAGCACTGCTCAGGTCTAAATGATCGATTTCACTGCTATTTTCACCGCGACGGTACGCTTAATTAAAAGACTGAACAACACCTGTCCTTCTTGGCTGATTGCTTTATTTCTCTCTCCTCCACCAGACATCCTCTGCTCCCGTTGTGCTCCCCTATGATGTTTGTCTCTTCTTTAATCGATAACTAACTGCATACTGAGCTTGTTTTACTTCTGAAAGAGACCTGTTTGTTTGAAGTGTTTGAATAAAGTTCCTGCCTCTACAATCTCCTGTGTTCCTGTGCAATTCAGGACCCAGCGTGACACCCTGCAGCACTGCAGCCTCGCTGTCCCTGGGATTGAACCGCTGCACTAGACTGGCCTGCCAGCATCAGCGCTTACCTCTGTGTGCTTGACTGCAGCAGTTCAAGAGCAGTTGGCTCAGTGATTTACATCCATGGCGTCAGTTGCACTTTGTACATATTGTTCACGTATTTTTTAAAATAGTTTTTACAATTCATTGGCAGTGTGTAAAATGATTAGTAATTGTGATGCTCTTTGCATGATAAAAAATGTGTTCCATTAAAATTTCACTTTTTCTTTGTGAATTGTGGTTTTTACTTAAAGTGCAGCAAAAAAGTATTTGGCGTCCAGGGGTGCATTAACCCCCAAGTATGAAAACGCCCTGCACCTTCTAAGGCTTCTGGAAAATGAAAATGCGCTGCATGAACTACAATACATAAAGCGGTAACATCGGTATTTTACCTTCTAGCACTGCGGGTGACATATCAGTACAGTACTAATATGCCATCTTTTTTTTTATCAGTCATCCGTATTCATTACAGTAATTTACCCGGACTCAAGTTCACGTACATTGACATTTCAAGTATTCATCCATTGTTGTTACATTCTTTTTTTAGGTAATATATTAAGGTGAGATTGAAATTAAATTAAAGTTATTTGGGGGCATATTTACGGTTTAAACTATAATAATAATAGCCATTTTTTAATCACATCCAAAATTCATGGTTTTTCACAATTCGAGGGTGTTCTAGGAACATAACCCCCGTTTTATCTTGGTAGAGTAATATATATATTGCTCTACTGTCCCCTATTGTATTATTAATATGTAGCCTTAGAATACCTAATCTCACAGACTTACCACTGTATATAACTTATCCCCACCTTCCCTTCTATATCTATAACCTCAGGCAATTAGATGTAGTAAAAAGACAAGCAGGAGTTAAGTTACACATAAAATAATGTATTACTGATAATATTCATAAATAACAACAAAATGCAAAGTACATTTGAATATTGGCAACCATACAACCTGATAAAATGGTGATGTGTAATTCAGGTGGCACACAGACTTGCAGTTACTTAAAATGTCTCTAGTTAAGGCATCGTTGGTGCTCAGCTTTCAGCCACATGTCTGTTCAATATGGCTGCTGAGCTGTGCTCTTCATTGTGTTGTCTTCATCATCACAGGTTAGCAAGAGAGATGCTTCTTCATATGTGGGTCAGTCAGAGAGATGCTTCTTCATCATATGTCAGTCAGTCAGAGAGAGTGTGGTTGAGCAAGTACATTTATAGATGTTCTCTCAATTCCTAGAACCAATAGGATATCATGGTACTTAAAGGCCTCTGAGACAAGCCAATTCCAAACAGCCTACCTCAGACCAATGGGAGAAATAGAACATCTTATCTCCTGCCCCCCAAGACCATATATTACACTAACCTGGCTTTGTGTGGGGGATGGGAGAAAAGACTTTAGCAAAGAAATGCTCATCAAACTGGTTTAAGACACATCCCCCAAATCCTGTCGTAAAATTACAAAGAAAAGTCGTAAACATGGGGGGGATAAACAAGAATGCCTCTCACCAAGGTACCACTAAATTATAAATAAAGACATACAAAACATTTATCAAGTTATATGTAAAATCCTACATCACAACACTCCACCCCGATGAATGTTTTGTACAGTGTCTTTATACACAATGTCTTTAAATTGTTTCAAGAGTCTGATGCATAACTTGTGCATTGATTTGCAGTATTTGCTCTCCCAGTGTTAAAAGTTGTCCGTGACCATTTGTCCATTGCATATCTTCTTTATTTCAAAGACAATCTGAAGAACTTGGAAGTGCTCCCGATGACTTGTATCTGCTCCAGCTTGCGTCAACCTTTTCTGCAGTCTCCATATGTCATCAGATCTGGTGGTTCAAAATGAGACAAGTCCACGCCTTCCAATAAACTAGCCCACTACAATTGAGTCTATTGTGTGAATTTTTAATCTGTACTTGTTCTCTGTCTAACTGCTAATTAGGCCCATGTCCCAAACTATCTGTTTAAGCATATGCAGCTGTACAATTAACATCAAAATTTGAAAGGTAACATGCCACAGGTGCCAGTACAACCACTTCTGCCCAAGTAAAAGCACATGTGCCACTGCATAAACTGTTCACAAACCAACATTTGTGGCCCCTCTGCACACATTTGGGGTTGACTTAGTTGCCTCTTGTGCTTTCCTACCCATGGTGCAACTCTTGACTGCCATCAGCCTTTACCAGTATAGGCTGGCATCACCACCATGAGACATCAAAGCTATGCAACTCTCATCATTCCCCCTGTACGCCACCCCTAGAGTTGTTTGCTCACTATATGCATACTCATTGTGCTAAACACCTCGGTTCAGAATTGGCCCACTGGTCCTGTGCCTGCACCATAGCCGACAATCTCAGCAGGGCTTCCATATTTTCCCAATTAGACTATACCTGAACATCGGAGCCCATATGTCTTGCAAATGCATCAGCTGCACCTGCTTTCCTGAAAAGTTCACCAATTTTCTTAGTATACATTTTCCTTAATATTATTAATTATATTAATTATCCCACTTAATTAATTAATACCCAGAATGTATACTTTATGAGCCCAAAATGAATCCCCTTATTTTGGCATTCCTAACTGGTTTGTTCAGTTTCCACCCCTTGGAATATAAATTTGCTGCAGTATTGAACAAACCTTTCCTTTTAAACTATAGCTATTGTAACTAGCCTTATTAATGCATGACTTGTGGACTTGTTACTCACTTAAACCCCAGTAAGTGGCTTTTTTTCTTGCTGTCTCTTCACTTCTTCTTCATGTCTTTGTCTTTGGTCTTTGCTTGTTGTCTTTTCTTCATTCTTCTATGTAGGCAGGTGTATTACTACATTTTTCTTTATGTCACTGTATCTGGACAATACTGTTATGAGTTTTATTCACATGTGCATGTTAACTGTGGCACACAGAGGCTCAGCAGTTAGAATTGCTGACCAAGCATTGGATTAGATAGCCAAAGACAACTGGAGGCTTGTATAGTCAGCTTAAACACAGGTTAGGGTATTTCTGTCCTCTATCAGCACAAACCTTCTTTCCTTCTTGGGAGAATGAGAATCGACATGTAAGCACTATGATATTTCTGTATTTTGTGGGAGAGGAATTCAGCCCTTGTTTGGAACGAGAAGACCAGCAAATGAAGCAAGAACCATATAAAAGGTCTGGACAGTGGCCAGACCCTTCGAGGCTGTGCCAACAATAGGTGTTGGAAACCCTCCCAGCGTAGGGACGGAAAAAATGGCTGACTGTGTTGATCCAGATTCCCACCTGGATAAAGTCTGTCCATATGCCTCCTCGTCTGTAACTGCGTAAAACGTCAGTAAATGTAAGCTAAAAGATATTTTGTCTCATGTGATTCTTGTACGCCGTAATCACTATGGGAGGGATATCGCCTTTTCTGGTATATTATGATATTGTTTAATTATTTAATAAGCCACAATATTAAAAGAACACATTTCCAAGAGAGCTAATGCCTCTGCAGGAAACATAATGGCGTAGTCGGCAGGATTGTGGCTACATTAATAATTATATTATTATATATTAATTATAATATTTTATATATATATTAAACATATGCTTACACTGATGAATGGGAGGCTCGGTAATAATATTTGATATATATATTTGGATTGGTTGCGCGCGACGGTCATGGACTCCGGCCGAGAATTAAAACTGCCTTAACATGCCTGGCCTGATTAATTTATCCCATCAAAAGACAAGAGGCGGACTTGTCAAACTCGGCACAGTGCATGAGGCTGGAAAGAAAGCCCGACATCTGTCGGCGAATTGGTGGTCTCTCCTAAGGGAAAATTTAAATTTTAAGGGTTACTTTTTGTTTAAAAAATGGGGCAAAAAAAAGGGAAAAAAAGGGAAAAAAAGGGGCTGTGGACAAACGGCGCCAGTAAAAAAAAGCCTACAGGGGGGGGAAAAATTTTTGGGCCCTGGGGAAACTATAAAAATACATGCCGGTTTGGGGGAAAATATTTTTTAAATTTCGCAGCCAGAAAAAATTTGAAAGGGTATTTGGTTGCGGGGAGCAAACAGGGGGGTGAACCCTTGGTTTGGGGAAAAAACCCGCGGAGAAAAAAAAAAAAAAATAAAAAAAAACCAATAAACAAAAATCCAAAAGGGAAAATAAGTTGAAAATTTAAGGGATCCAAAGCCGTAAAAAAAAACTTCTCCAATTTTTAAAAGTTAAGAAGTTTTTAACACCTAAGGGTAAATTAATTGGTTTTTCCCCCCCCCCATTTTTACTTTTTAAAATGCCTTTTAAAAAAAAAAAATTAAATTAATTTTAAATATAGCAAAAAACAAAAAATTTAAAAAAATTTTAAAAAATTTAACTTTGGTAAAAACAAAAAAAGGTAAAACCCAAATAAAAAAAATTCATTTGGGGTTTAAAAATTTAAAAAAAACAATTTTTTAAACAAAACAAGAATGTTCCATTTTTGTAAAAATTTAAAGTCAAAAATTTTTTTTTCTTTAAAGAAAGTTTGGAAAAAAATCTTTTTTTACTAAAAAAAAAAAGGGGGAAAAGTTCCCCGGGGGGTTTTTCCCTTTTGCAGAATATTTTTTTTGGGGGCTTTAAGGGGGAAATTTTTCCGGGGGTTGAATTGCCCGTGATTTAAATTAAACTGATTTTTCCTTTTTAAGTAGAAAACGTAGCATAAATTTTTTTGGGGCACTTTTTGTTTTGGTTTGGGGCCCATTTTCCCCGGGGGGATTTTTTTTTTAGGGAATTTAATCCCCCGGGGAAACGTTCCCCCGTTTGGGTGTTAATTTGCCCCGAAAACTGCTAAAAATGCCGGTTTAACCCCCAAAAAGCACCTAATATTTTAGAATATGCTTGGGCCCCAGATTTTTTATTAAAAATAAGATGGGGAAAAAGGAAGTAGTTTATGGGGGAAACCCCTGAAAAAAAAAACCCAATCTGGTTTATCGGGGAACAAAGGTTTATTCTGTGAAGATTTGTTTAAAGAAACTGGATTTAAAATTGAAAAAAAGAAAAGCCCAAAAAATTTTTAAAAAGGCTGGAAAAAGTGGGGGGATTTTTTCTTGTAAAGTTTTTGCTTTCTAAGTTCTACTTGGAAAAAGAAGGGTTTTTAAACTAGAAAGAAAAAAACAATAAATTTTTTTTTATTGATCTGGGGGGCAATGGGGTTTATGTATTTTTACGTCTGGTCTTTCTTGGTCAGCGATAAAAATTTAAATAACCCGGGGGGCTAATAAATTCAAAGTTAAATGTAATAAAAGGGGTTCAAATTTATCTGAGGGGTTATAAAAAAGTCCTTTTTTTTGAAGTCCTCAGATTTAAATAACCCCCTGGGAAAAGGGAAAAAAATAGTTTAACAAGTTAAAAAAATTTTAAATTTGAATTTCATGAAAAGGGATAACTAAAAGGGGGTTTTAAAATTATAATTTTTTTTTCCCCGATTCAATCCCCGACCAAATGAAAAAAAAATGTTTTAAAATTTCAAAAAAAATAGCTTAAAACGTTTGGGGAACAATTGAAATAATTTTTTAGGGAAAAAAAAATATTTTTCAAACATAAAAAAAATGTATTAGATAATTTTTTATTGTTTTGCGTGTTAAAAATTTTTTAAAAAAAAAAACAAATAATAGGTTTAGTTTTTTTGAAAAAACATAAAGGGGGGTTTATTTTTTTAAAAATATTATTTTTATTAGAATTAAACTGAAGGGTGTAATTTTTATTTGTCTCTGAAGGGAAAATTTTGGGGGGATTTTATTCTCAAAATTTTAGGGTTAAATTATGAAATGAACCTGCAAAATGATTTTCATTATAATTTGCCCTTGTATATAAAATTTTTTAAATTTAAAACCCTTATTGGGTGTTTTTTTTTAAGTGTTACTGAAGGTTTCACTAATAGTTTAAAATTTTTCATTTTTTATGTTTTTTTTTTGAATGAAGGGCAGTTGTATTTAAAGGATTTTAGAACTTATTTTTAAAAAAATTTTTTTATTTATTTTTTGTTTCCCTTACCCCCCGCTTTTCAAGAAGAGTTAAGATAAAATTTAGTGGTTTAAATTTTCCCTTCATGGAAAAAATTTTTTGAAAGAAAAACAGGGGGTTTTCAAAGGATTTACGGTGACTCCTAATGACTTTTTTTCGTGCAACCTAGAAAGGGGGAAAAACCCTTTCTTTAAAAGGGAAAGGAAAAAAAAAAAAATCCCCACCCAATTTATCCTCACTAAACAATTTTTGGACTTGCGGGACAGGGGGGCCACTGGGGTACACAACCATGAAGCCACAAACTGAAGCCTAAGGAAATGAAAGCTAAAAGGGGGAAATCAATTTTACTTAAGGGGTCCCCCGTAAAAGGATGTTTTTTTTTCTTTAGTAACCAAAAATTTGTCCCTTGGGGGAAAACACTTTGTTGAGGATCGAAAGTTACCCAAATTTCAAAAAAAAGAAAAAACTTTTTAACAAACCCCTGGGGGAAAGGGAAAAATTAAAATTAGGTATATTGAAAAATTTTTTTAAAAGGGTCAAAAGGAAGGTACAATTTACAATATTGAACTTGAAATTTTAATTTAAAGAAATTATATAAAATTGGGAATAAGATGTAATAAAATTATGCAAAAACTAGTTAAAAAAATTAAAACAAAATAGTAGAAAATTGAATTTCATTTAACCATAAAAATCCCAAAAAAAGGGGGAATTGCCATTTAAGCTGGTGATAGAACCAAAAAAATAGTGTAATCCCTCAAATGCAAAGGTTGAATATAATTTGATGGAACCCCGCTTTTTTTAAAAATTTCAAAAAGTTGTAAAAATCAGGCCCAAAAATCTATAAAACCCTTTTATCCTACTTGAAAACTGTTAAAAGAAGTTTTCCATGTTTGTGGTTTTTGTGTGGACCAGAAGCTTAAAATTAATTCCTGCCAAAAAAATTAAATAGCCCCGGATGGGGTAAATACCGTTTTTTTTGGGTTGCTTTCAAAATTTTTTTTTAAAAAAGAAAAGGGGTTTAAAAAATTTTTTTTTGTATTTTGGAAATCGTTTTTTTTTACAAGCAGAATGGGCCCCAAAAAGGGGGGACAGTTAAAACTTTAAACATTGGAAAAAAAAAAGGGGGAAATAGGGGGGGCAAAAAAAGGTTGGAATTTTTTTTCCCACGGAAAAATTTTTTCCTTCGGGGAATGGAATCGAATGTAAGCAAGATATTTTGTTTTTGTGGGGGTTCGCCCTTTTTTTAAACGGGGAAATAAGCCCATATAAAAGGTTTTCATAACCCAAATTAAAAATTTTAAAACCCTCCCCGGGGGGAAAAAAGGTCTGGAAAATTTATGGGAAAAGTTTTCCCCCTTCCTTTTTCCCACTTCCAAAAAAAATCCAGTAAAAAAACAAAAGATATTTTTTCCATATTCTTTTCCCATCCCCTGGGGGGGGATTTTCTTTTCTTTTTATATATTTTAATTTTTAAAACCAAATATTTAAAAACCTTTAAGAGGCAATGCCCGCGGGAAAAATTGAAAAGGAAATACAAACTTTCTTTTCCTCTCTTTTTTTTTACCTGTGCCCCTTTTGTTAGGGTTTTGGGAAAGTTGGACTAGGGCCCCCCCCAAGTCCAATTCCGATTCCTCAGGGTTTTCTTCTAAGCCTTTACTTTTTTCCCAAAAATCCCTAAAAAAATTTCTTGAAAGCCTATTTAAAGGCCAAAAAAGAAAAAGTTTTTTTTTTTCCCGCCCGGCTGCCCCATTTTTTTTTCCTTTTGCCTTTTTTTTAGTGGTTTCCCCACCTAAAATTTCGGGCCCCTTTAAAACCCCAATTTTAAAAAAAGGGCCCCCAAAACCCCCCTTTTTTTTTTTTAGCCCTCACTTTTCCCATTTTTTCCCTTATTAAATGTCTTTTTTTTAAAAACCTTTTTTCATTTCTAACCAAGGGGGGTTTTTTTTAATTCGCTGGGCCCCCCACAATTTACCCTCCCCCTTCAT
>NW_024385348.1:0-52194 GCF_016835505.1 Polypterus senegalus
ACAAAAAAATTTTTGCATTACTTTGTGAGGATTTTAAAATATAAAGTAAATTAATATGCAGCAATATAAAAACAAATGATTCTGTTTGCAATGGCTCAAAATTTCTGGCTCTGAAAAGATCTAATTTCTTGCATGTCTTCACCAGCTCAATACTCACTGGGACTGATGCCTATGCATACAGTGGGTGAACACCTTGTGAAATCCCAATTCGAAGGTGCTACAAACACTAGCATAAAAGCTGTTCTTTGGCATTATGAGATTAGCTACCAATCTAAATAAAATTATACTCTGACTCAAGAAAATCAAGATATGATACTTGGGTAATTTGCCCTTTTTAACTTGCAATACTAGTACAGCGGAACCTCGGTTTCATGAATGTCTCGAACACGTACAAATTGGTTTACTCCCAAAAGTTCACCAAACTTTTGCATCTGTTCATGACCACACACTCGGTTATGAAGAAGCCAGTTTCCCTTTCTGATTGTGTGAGCACGCACACAAACACACACACATGCGAGAGAGAGACACACAGACGCGCACAAGAGAGACACACACATAGACACGCATGAGAGAGAGACACACACACACACAGACAAACCACGCGTGAGAGAAACACACACAGATGCGGCGTGAGAGACACACACACACAGACATGCACGAGAACACACACACACACAGACACGCGAGAGACAAACAGACACACACACACACCTGCGGCGAGAAAGAGCGGCTGGACGATAAGGCCGAGGCAGTTAAAGAATGCACAGGGCTTGTTTTAAAGAGACAGATCCGAGCATTGTTTTAACCTCGTTGTATTTAATGAAGAATTTTTATTATTGGATTTTAACCTCCACTTCACTTCTGTTTACAGCGATCGGTTCATAGTGTGCATTGTTGCAATGTTACTTTTCTTGGTGGTTTATTAAATTATGGATTTTTCAAATGTTCATTTTTTCCCTGTGCTTCAAAACTCTTTAAAAAAAAGTGTTTTTAGCGAGCAGTTAAGTGAGTGCTATAGCGCAAACTCTTGCATTGTTAGTTTTCACTGTTGTTCAAGGTTTTCTCGTGTTATTCAATGTTTTTACATTTAGTTTACTATTACGCTGTGCATTCTATGGTATAATCTATACTAATAAAAGGCAAAGCCCTCACTCACTCACTCACTGATCACTAATTCTCCAACTTCCCGTGTAGGTAGAAGGCTCAAATTTGGCAGGCTTATTCCTTACAGCTTACTTACAAAAGTTAAGCAGGTTTCATTTCGGAATTCTACAAGTAACGGTCATAACGGTCGATAATGTCCGCCATGTTGAATTTTGTTATTTATGGCCCCATCTTCACGAAATTTGGTAGGCGGCTTCCCTGCCCTAACCGAAACCGATGTCGATACTTATTTCGATGGTATGCGCCACTGTCGCGCCATATTGAACTTTCCAACGTCACTAATTTTCCAACTTCCCGTGTAGGTAGAAGGCTGAAATTTGGCAGGCTCATTCCTTACAGCTTACTTACAAAAGTTAAGCAGGTTTCACTTCGAAATTTCGCATAACGGTCATAACAGTCAACAACGTCCGCCATGTTGTACTTTCTTATTCATGGCCCCATCTTCACGAAATTTGGTAGGCGGCTTCCCTGCGCTAACCGAAACCAATGATCGTCTTATTTCAGTGGTATTCGCCACTGTCAGCCCCATATTGAACTTTCCAACGCCACTAATTCTCCAATTTCCGTGTAGGTAGAAGGCTGAAATTTGGCAGGCTCATTCCTACACCTTGCTTACAAAAGTTAAGCAGGTTTCATTTCAAATTCTACACGTAACGGTCATAACGGTCAACAACGTCACATATTGAACTTTCTTATTCATGGCCCCATCTTCATGAAATTTGGTAGGCGGTTTCCTCGCGCAGAACCAATGTACGTACTTATTTCGGAAGTATTACACCACTGTCAGCTGCCATATTGAACTTTCCAATGTCACTAATTCTCCAACTTCCCCGGTAGGTAGAAGGCTGAAATTTGGTACTTACTTCGGTGGTATGATGCTACTTGAATTTTTCAATGGTCTTTGTTACTTATGGGCCCATCTTCAAGAAATTTGTAGCGGTTCCCAACGCTAACTGAATCCTACTTACGTACATATATCGCCCATAGCCTGCAGCTCGGTCACTGTAGTGAAGCGTTGGGTCCCCATCCCAACCCTCCCACATTGTTAGCTGCTGCCTATAAGGCAGTCTGTCGCTCCAGTCTCTACATTCCTTTCCTTGCTTCGCCACGGATTCACGCCTCCTGCTGATAACTACAGCCTTTTATTTAATCCACGGCTTCTCCGCTGTTTTATTGTTCATTTATTACGATTATAGTTAGTACCCATTTCCTTTATCATTCCAGCCGCTTCCATTAACATGTCTATCGAGGTGATCACCATCGATCAAAGAACTGTCACTTACCGAGTGGTTTCCATGCCCGGAGATGGCACCTACCTTTTCCATTCTCTTTGTTACATATTGCACGGCCATATCAGGCTCGCTCTTGATATCTGGAGGAACATTGTGTCTTATGTATTGAATGACTAGGACAGGTTCAAGGTGTGGACTGATGATGGTACAGGAGATAATTATTCTACACAGGAGCACTAGAAGAGTGAAATGCTTAAGCCCTTCACCTATGCAACTGCATGTGAGTTGATGGCTGCGGTGAATTGTTCGGTTGTCGCTTTCAAGTGTCGAAATGGCCAAATATTTTACACCTTTTGACAACCAAAACCACCAATGCCTCTTAAACATCTTAGATTGACAGGTGACGATTTCAGTAGTGGACACTTTGATGTTTATGAATGTTCAAACTCTCAAAAGCTAGATGTAAAGTTATTGATGAAACCGGTTGTATACTTACAACGCTTGACAGATGCTGAATGTCTCTTCAACACAAGTCCTACAAATACTGTGAATTGAAACAAACCATGAAACTCAAACCGATTATGACAGCAGCAATCCAAGCTGTGAGATTTGAAACAAGATTACTGTTTACATGGCCAACTGTACGCTTGCATGCTCAAGAGTAAGCTCAGCGCACAGCTTGGTCATATTACAACCGGAGGGCGACCTCACAATGTGGTATACAAAGACAACAATTATTAGTATATTTTCCTCAGTTTAAAAGGTTTAATTTTCTTCTTAATAAAAATTTTAAGTCAGTATTTCACCGCAGAAGCTGGGTATTTTGCTAGTTAACTATTTTTGTGCTTAAAAATCTTTAAAAACATATATTTACATACAGCTCATTCTGTCTGGAACGGATTAATTGTATTTACTTACAATCCTATGGGGGAAATTACTTCGGTTCACAACCAAATCGGTTTACGACCAGAGTTTTGGAACCGAATTATGGTCGTGAACTGAGGTTCCACTGTACAGATTGACTGGAAAATTATTAATTGAAAATGATTTTCTATTTAAATTTTTACTTAAAAGCCTTTTAAAATGTAGCTTTGCAATTTCTTACATTCTTGATGTGTGAAGGATAACCAAATGTAAATGTTAAAACATTTGTTTATTTGCATAAACCAGATGGGACTGAATTTTAAAGAGCACCAAAAATTATACATCACATATGTAAGTATATATGTTTTTAAGAATAATTAACCACTTTAAAGAGCTTGTACAGAACACATGGATCAGTTATCTCTCTTTATGCACCACTGAGTAACATTCCAATGGATCCTATTGACATCATTAATCAGTAAAGTAAAATGCAAGAAAAGTTTGGCTTAGTAATTTTATTTGATACAGTATACGAAATTGAAAGTAATGGCAATGCAACTGTTAAGTGTTTTGGCTGTCTGATCAAAAGTGTGAAAACAAATTGATTTATTCCATTCTGGGCTAGGAGCTTTTATTACTTAATATGTTCTTTTCTAGTCTGGCAGCAAACACAACAGCAGTTTATAGCTAAAGGACAAGCCTTCTGACAAATGAAAGCCTGATTAAATTAAGAATTTGTTTCAATTAGCATTGAAATAAGTATTTGGAAATTGAATCACAGAAAAACTTCTTGAGCAGAAACTGGATACTTCAATAATGAGCAGTTTGTCATAAGGTTCAAAAGCTCATACTGTATTGTACATATTGTCTCTTGAGGCCATATGGAAATGCAAATGTCTTTCATTAAGCAATCTTCAGTTTCCAACACACAATTTTGAGGCATAGACTGAAAAGGCTCATTTGTTTAATCAACTTACATATACAATAAGTCACTGCACTTGCACTGTTCTATGTTTTGTATTCTCATTTACAGTGTCTTTATCTATTATATGAGTTAAACATAGTGCCTGCAGGGCTCTGTACTCAGATCATTGCTGTATTCATTTTACATACTTACACTGGAAACTATCATTAGAAAACATAATATTAATTTTCATTTCCATACAGAGGATACCAAGCCTTTTTATTTAAACCACATGATGATTCTCTAATAGTGTCTTTAATTAATTTAGTCAATGAGTTAAAAGAGTGGATGGATAAAAACTACTTGTATCTGAATATCGAAAATAGAAATGCCACTAACAGGGGGAATGGTGCAGACTGCAACAACATTATACCACTTCTTAACTCAGATGTCATTAATTTTACTGAATCAGGATGTAATTTAGGTGTTATCTTTGACACCAGTATGTCTTTAAAACACACTACAGCTATAACCTGTGTTTTAGCTCAGAAAATGGAAAATTAAGATAGTTTCAAAACAGGGATACTAAGAAATGTATTAATGTATTTATGTTTTGTAAGATTGGTAACTAGACGATATGACCAAATAGCTCCTGTTCTTAGAGTCTTTACAGAGGCTTCCAGTTAAACTTAAGGCTGATTTCAAAATCCTCTTTCTTGCATATAAAGCCTTAAATGACCAAGGTGTTGCTTACCATTATTATTACTACAAATTGAAGGGTGCAGTAAGTTCTTTAGATGCTGACCTACTAAAGATTCAGGTTATTAAATTAACAGTAGGTAAGAATTTCAGTTCTAGGTCCCCAAATATGTGGAATGATCGGCCTACTTAAGCTGTATAAGAGATACCCATTTGGGCTCTACTTTTAAATTTAGGCTGAAGACTCACTACTTTAGTCTAGCATAACCTGATTTGAGCTGTTGACTAGCTTTACTTATAGGATCTTGTTTGTTAGTCATTTGTATCAAAATATAAGTAATGCAATGATTATATGAACCATTAGTAACCTTGTCTATTCCATTTCTTTTCTCAGTGTGCTACTGTTGTGCTTGCCACTGCTATATTTAAAAGTTGTTTCTCCTGCCCAAGGAAATCATTTAAATACTTGAAGCCTTGGGATCAATCTGTTGTCATATTTGATGGCCCAGCACAAACTTAAACTGTAGAATGCCCAGCAAGGACTGGACAGCCAGTTAGCCTATGTCTCCAGAACTGTGATTATGTCTTTTGACTTTCTATTTCATAACTGACCATGGATTCCTCATTTGCTTATTTTCTCTATTGATGCTTCTGACTTGTGTTTTGATTTTCCTCTTCTCTGCTGACAACATCCATCCATCCATTTTCCAACCCGTTGAATCCGAATACAGGGTCACAGGGGTGTGCTGGAGCCAATCCTAGCCAACACAGGGCGCAAGGCAGGAACCAATCCCGTGCAGGGCGCCAACCCACCGCAGGACACACACACCCACACCCACTAGGGACAATTTAGAATCGCCAATCCACCTAACCTCATGTTTTGGAAGGAAACCGAGTACCTGGAGAAACCCGCAGACATGGGAAACATGCAATTCCACGCAGGAGGACCGGAAGCAAACCCAGGCCTCCTAACTGCGAGGCAGCACCTACCACTGCACCACGTGCGCCTCAGCTGACAACATGCCATAGTTTAACCATAATTTTAATGGACAGATATTGCTAGGTTCTATTTGTGTTATTCAGTCTGAAACTGCTTTGTTTTCTAGGGTGTTAAAACAAATGTGTGTCTTTATGTGTGCATTATACAATTTGTAATTTCTTTGTAATTGCATTTTACCTTTGAACTTGTTACAGCACTCTGAGCCTAGTATTGATTTGTTCAGCTTAAACCTTTCTACTAAATAAATACTTAAGAAATTTAGCCTATCAAAACATTGCACTTGTGCCAGCAGATATGTTTGTGTGAGTACTAAACACTTGTACAAAGTTGGTATACAATGAAACAACGTTGAACTATAAAACAAAATTCTGAATGGAGAACAAATGGCATATAGGCTTAATTATTTTGCTTTGTGGCCTGTTGAGGGATGGCGGAATATTGGGATATAGGAAAAGATTAGATGCAAGGCAAGTACATAGTATAGGGACAAAGCAAGCCTCAAAGAAGCCCTCACTTAATGGCATCAGAATAGGACCTGTGAAATAATAATAATGAAAGATTTATTACTATTTACAAGACCTTTCTATCTTCATGGTGGAACAAAAAAAGAGCAAAGTACATGTAAAGGTAGAGACGAAACAAAAAAGAAGTTTTGGTTGTGCCTGGAGCTGTGACTTCAAACAACGGAATGAACAAGTCCCACGCTGCCACTTCATGGCATGGCCAAAGTGTGCTCAGATTGAAGTTTCAGTGAGTGCAATAATCTATATTTAATTTACTTATTGCTACTTTTTGGCCATTTGTTATATTTTTTATGGTTGTCATTCTGTTTCTTAAACTTTTGTTGTGGTATACACAGTGGTTAGTACAGATCACATTTTTGGCCAGAAATAACGGGTCCACCATAGACACTTCTCCTCTATTCTGTGGGACACTTAAAAGACCATTTTAACATAATTGCTATAGTTTTTGAGGGATACTTAACTATATTGCCTATTTCTCCCACCCTGAGGGCCTGCTCCTGAAGCTACCTTAACTTTATTACAAAGTACTACCTATTCACGACACTTAAAACATTTTTGCTGAACCCAGAAGGCAACCATTGAAGTTTGGCACACCCTATAGTGCATACAAATTATTAATTCCTAATCCACTACGTAAGATAGGATAAATCTTAAACAAGTAGTCTTACAGCTAAAGACTAGCAGATCATTTGATATATACAGTGGTATCTTATGGTGGGTGATATCTGTGTGATTATACATATATTTAGCAGGAGGTTAAGATTTAAAATTTATTTACACACCCTTTTATATTCTGCCTCATTTACCTTTTTTCTAAAAAGTTCTTTCTGTAAATACTGACATTAGTTTAATTATTAGGCTCACTCTACTTTTTAAGGCATGTAATCGACTTCTTAAGTTGACCACTTCTTAAGGCAATTCAATATGTAGATCAATTTTGATATTTCTTTTATACAAACTCATTAATTTGGTTATATTACATTTGAGCGGCATTACTTTTAATACTCGTAGTTTCTGTTATTTTTGTGATGAAATGTAAACTTTTTTTCTATATTGAGGTAGTCCCTTTGAACCCTCTGATATTTACTAATACTTGATGGTGCATTTGTACTCCATCAACATTAATTATTTCCAGAGACATAATTTTGTGTATTTTTCCGAGCATCGCGCAGTAAAAGCAAGGGAACGATGGGAGCACCAGAACTCTGCTCACATCATGTCTTCCTGCACTCAAGCTGCGTGCAGTAAGTCTGTGATAACGGAATATCGCACGCTTTCCACTCACGGACGGAAGGACAATCCCGACGCTTTTATATAGTAAGAAAGAAGAAGATATCTCTACAGTCTGGAGTAGAAAAATCATCTTTACCTGGAAAAATCTAAACTACAAATCCCATCGCATTGCAAAATGGACAGGTGTGTGTGAAACTCCGCTACTCAAGTAGGCACTCATGGGACTGAAGGACACTCTCGACTGCTTTATATAGAAGGATTCTGCTTTCATATTGTTTCTCTCTTTATCTAGGCATTATTTATAAAAATAAAAAATGCAACCCATGTTGGCATTCACTTGCTGAATTACATTTTCTAGATGTGATTCATTTTCTGGCATGAGCAGTGCTTTACGCTTCTCTTGGTGCTCTAGCTTCTCCTAACATTTTTTAAATGCACAGATACAAATAATTAGCTATTATAATTTTAGCCCACTATGTTAGTATATAAGTGTGAAAGAGTTTGCCTTGTGGTAGATAGATAGACAGACAGACAGACAGACAGACAGACAGACAGATAGATAGATAGATATGGGTTCTTTATTCATCCCAAGGGGAAATTCACAGTTACTCTCCATGTCTGGTAAAAGCTTTTGATGCCTTATGTAGGTATTCACAAACAAAATACTTCATGTAAACAAGGTTAAAACATGTTCTACAGTTTCTCCTTTGGAAAATGAATGGTATGGTAAATGTAATTGTATTAAAAGTGTTCCACCACCATAATATCCCTAAACGCCAGACAGACCTTCTTAATACCTTTTAACATATAGCATCTAATGTACATGTACAATGAGAAAAACATCTGAATCAATAAAGTGGACTTTCTTATCTTTTTACATTAAGATTATTAGCATCAAAAAAGAGACACATTTTTTATTTAATAATTATAACAGTTTTTAACAAGCTTGAAATTTTAAAAACATACTGAATATAAAAATATAAGTTAGAATCCCAAACGAAAAAAAAAATGTATATTCGCACATATCCTGGCAACTACCTCCTCTCTCCACAGCTGACAGACTCATTGAACTTCCTATAAATACTTTCCAGATGTTCACAGCTAGACGTGCCATGATGTCATAAAGGGACTACAAATTTGAGTAAAATATGTTATGCTTGAGAAGAAACTCTTTGTAACTCGTTGTCTTTTAAAAATAAGGAAAATTTAAGCTGGCAGAAGGATTTACGTACACTACATGGTAGTTTTTGTTTAAGGTAGTTTAGGAACTCAGGGCTCTTTTTTCACATTTTACAAATATGCAAGTTAGTCAATGAATTTACCTAGTGTACTTTACGTTTGAACCAAGCAGTTATCACTTTCAATTTAACTTAGGTGTCCATCTAGTCAAAAATCTTGCAAGAAAAACTGTCACAATTTGATTTAGCTTTGCTTTGCCTCTTTAAATATCACAGTTCATTTTGCTTAGTGCAATGGATGACCTCAGTGTCCCAGGTTTACTGGTGGATTTGACTCAGATAATTGAAGTTTAGCCATGAACCCCACACTGGACTGACAAACATCACACGCAATCAAAATGTGAAACATGGATTCCTGTCGTAACTTGTGCGAATGATAAGCTGGCTGTGAGCTAGTAAGTAGCTGCAAGTACTTAGCTAACTAATGTAATTTACTACACAGTAGTATAGTGCTTAGTGCTGCTGGTTTGTGAATCCAACAACCTGGGATTTAATGTATAGCCTACTTTTATAAACTTGCCGATGTCTATTTCTGTAGAGTTAGTCTGTCAGACTGTTGCCGATATGTCCTGTTCAAGAAAAAGAATGTACAGTCACACGCTGAGTGAGTGTTTGTGCTCACCTGAATGTATTCGATGCACATGCAATAGCAGCTAGTGTGACCTTAAAGTATTGGTGCTGATGGTAAGTGGTGAGCATAAGATAGCATGTGGTGGGCACGAGATAGTTAAAAAATGTATACCATGTTCCTCTCAGGTACTCCAAGGTTACAGAAAAGAGATGTTGAAAATCAAACTACCTTTTTCACATGATTGTAAACAGGTATTTATTCTCATAAAATCAGTGACCACTTTGAAAATTTTTGCTTTTGTTAGCCTGAGTTCCCATCTGTTTATAATTATAGGGATGTTATGGTTGTTTATGTTTATATGTGCCTTAGTCACCCAATAAGCTGTTTAGCGTGGGTGGGAAGAAAAAAAAAAGAAACACTTGGTATTAATGCACCAGCTTCACTTTAGCAAAAATGTTTGTTGATGACTTAGATTTTCAAGTTTATTGCAAATACAATATTATTATCATACAAATAATGCTTATGGTGAAAGAATGATGATAAGGACTAATATATTTATAAACAACCCACCCATCAATCTGTTTTCCTATTTATCCAGCTCAGGCTGCATAGCTTTTCCTGCAGTGCTGGGCACCAGGCAGAAATGAACCTAGATGGGCAGAATACTTGCACATTAAACCCCACTCAATCATATATAGCAATTTAGAATGTCTGATTACAAACTATATTTATACATGGTGAGAAAACAGGAGTACCAGATAAAAAACATTCCCTCAATAAAATATAAAAATTTACAAAACTGATACAGTCAGCACCTTAGCCATAGGTAGAACTAACCACAGCACTATAACAATTCCTTACATTTTATATAGCATTTTTCTAACTACTCAAATTGCTTTACAAAGTGGTGGGACCCACTAATGAACCACAATCACCATTAATGTAGCATCTACCTGGTTAATGATAACATTGTACTATAATAATTCTTTACATTTATATAGCACTTTTCTCCCTACTCAAAATGCTTTACACAGTGAGTGGGGAGCCATTTCAATCACCATTAATGTGCAGCACCCACATGGATGGTGCAAGGGCAGTGTTTTGTGCCAGTATACTCATCACATGTTAGGTGGTGAGCGGGTAGAGAGAGATAGCCAGGATTAGAGACAGGTGATGATTAGTGGGGCAGTATGACCAGGCTTGGTGGCAATTTAGCCAAGACATCAGAGATGCCCAGGTATCTTGAATAACCATAGTGAGTCAAACTCAATTTTATGTCTCATCTGAAGGACAACACCTTTTCATAGACGTGTCCCCATCACTGGCCTCACCAACACCTTTTCAACAGTAACCCAAACATTTCCTGGTTGGTCTCCTCCAAGTACTGGTTGGGCCCGAACATGCTTAGCTAAGTGTTCTTAGGTGCAAGTGGTATGGCTTCTAATACCATTCTTATCTAAATAATATAAAATATGATTAAAATCACATTATTATTAAGACTAAAATCTTTTCAATTTCTAGCAGTATAGTAGCACTCACTGTCATACATAACACTTGGAAACATTTTTACCCCTATAGCCATTAAACTATAATCCGCACTACATCTGCATGCATCTGCTTCATCTGTGACCAAATCTCCACTGTGTAAGCACACAAACTGAAAATCAGTTTTCACTGATGATTTATTTTCCTTTACCATTGTACAATTCAGTTGCCTGCATTTTCTGCTTGTATGGAATGTATTGTATAACACTTTTACTTTTTAATTTTATACTGTTGCATATTTATTAATATTTAAACAACTGAAATGTTTTTTTTGTGATCAACATTTTATTAAGCAAAAACAAATTGAAAGGATGCATCAATCAACAGACACAGCATACAAAGTATACCAACCTACCCACTCCCACCCTCTCCCGCTCAGTCAAGCCAGCGATTATTTAAAAATCAAGGAGTTGCAAGCTGAGATTTCACAATCAAACCACAGCTAATCAGGATTCAATTACATTACTGGAAGCACCATTAATCTGCACTGCAGACAACTCCAAATGTATTAAGTTGTAGAAAGAGGACTGCCAGTTTTTGACGTGACACAATCAGGCAATAAACAGTTGGGCAGCTAGAGTACCCAGACAGAATAACTTGCATTCAGAAAGTTCAAGCATACGCCTAGAAAGGCCTAAAAGAAGAAAGGTTTAAGATAAAAGAGGAATACTACAGGAAAGAACGGAAGACAGTAGGTGGCATACATGTGTCCAATAAGAAAAGACTGTCACACCTGCATGTCATGGGAAGCAGCTGAAGGCTTAGAAAATACTGTTTATACATCTGCCCAGGGGGGGGTGCACTGGCAGCTCTTTCTGAGTTCTCTGCAGGTCTTACCGGAAATCCCACCAGGAGCCGCCATTTCCAGGAAGGACACATCACTTCGGTTCCGGCCCCAAATGAGGTCACTTCGTTCCGCCCCAAGGATGATGTCACTTCAGTTCCGGCCCAGAGCGACATCATTTCCGCCCTCTGTGCTATAAAGCTCACTGCCTTTGCTTAGGCAGGCAGTTCTGTTTGGACTCTGTTGTGTAACAACTGTTTAACAATGCCTCAAAGACTTTTGCAGCCGGGAAACCGCATTAACGGGTGGCTGCCCCAAACCTTTCTACGTCTCTGGTCTCCTCTTCTTACAGTGGCGTAGTCGGCAGGATGGTGTCCCCGATGAACCCGGGACACGAACTTTCATGGAACCAGGTGGGTGAGTACCGGGCCGAGTTTCAGGGCAGGGAGTGCGCGGAGGGTCAGGAAGGAGCCTGGTGCAGGCTCTGCTCCATGAGCATAACCGGGTTGACCACCCATCTCGTGGAGAAGGTAGGGGACCCACAGGCGTGGGCTGGCTTCTGGGAACACACTCGAGTGGCTCAGTATGCTCTCCTTGGCAGGAAAGCCAGAGCTGCCCATCGGGACCAAGGTCCCTGTTAGCATGGGTTGTCCCCAGGCTGGCAGGTGAAGGAAATAATAAACTGGGAGTTTAACCCAAACAAAGGGCTGTCAGAGCAGGCTAGGCTCTCTGGCAAAAGGTGGGTGAGTGGCTCGACCATTGAGTTGACCCCCTACAGATGTGCAGCAAGTGGCCTGTTTTTGCTGCTAAAAAGCCTACCCCAGGATTTTGCCCAGCCGGCCTGGAATTCCATTCTATGGACGAGCTGCTACAAACCTTGCAAACCCAGAAGCGGTGTGAAACCTGGGAAGGCAGAACAGCCGCTCTATGACTACCGGAGCTATGTCCTACTAAAGCAGTCCCTTCCACGAAATCCAGAGCCTGTTCCGAAGTCGCCAGCGTCTGGCTTACTGTCGGGAACAAAGAGCGGACCGTGGGGACAATGGCGGGTTGTTTGTGCCCTTAGCAATCCCTGGCGGATAAACATACGGGAGCTTCTATTAATGGTCATAAAATAACAGCTTTCGATTCGCGTAGCGTTCTGTTGTTGCTCGCCGTTTTATTCTACCGCAACAGTGCATTAAAAAGACTGGTCTGATATACTGTGGTAGGTTTAGAAGCATTCCCGAAAAACTTATGGCCTCATAGATGAAACGATTCATCTCAAGGTTGCTTCCACACGTGTAATCAGCGACAGGGAGTGGGGCGGTAGGCCAAGAGGTGAGAACTCCCGGACCGTCCTGGGCTACTCGTCATCCACTAGCGCCCGGCAGCGAGGAGAATCTCCGCCCTTGAGGTCAGACCGGACCCTCTCTCCTGAATTGTTCAGTTCAGTTTAGAGCAACACCGGCTTCTTTCAAGAGAACAATGGAATGACGACTCTCTGAAACACATAAAGAATGCAGTGGTTCGTTAGCAACGCCAACGCATTTGCCCATGCCACAGGACCTCACTTTGTCATTGATAATGATTTGTTGTATGGTCGCTGAACATGAGGGAAGGTCCGGAAGTTGTTGCTAATCCACGGACCTACCCGGCGGCGGTTTCGAGTTAGCACATCCACCTTCGAGAGCCATCTCGGCTCCGATAAAACATTAGAGCGATAAGCTCCGTTTTTCTGGCCGGGATTAACGAGGAGGTTGCGCTTTTGCATTTCCTGTCCGGAATGTCAACTCATGACCAATTCCTAGGAGGGACAGCGCTCCTCTGGTTCCCCTTCCCTTATTGGTTCCCTTGATAGGATTGGGGTTGACATAGTAGGACCCCTAGAACCCTCAGCCCGAGGATATAAATATATACTCGTCCTCGTGGATTATGCTACCCGATTCCCTGAAGACCCTTCCGTTCCTCGGCTACCACAAAAAATATTGCAGGGAACTAGTAGGAGTCTTTTCAGCGAGGCATTCCTAGAAGTCCTGGGACCAAGAGCGCCTTTACCTGAACGTTCAAGGAGACTGCCAAGTTACTGAAAATAAAGCATTTAAAGACCTGGTGTATCATCCTCAAACCGATGGCCTAGTGGAGAGATTTAATCAAACTCTCAAGCAATGCTACGTAAGGTAGTCAGCAAGGATGGGAGGGATTGGGACCAACTCCTCCCCTTGTCCCTCTTTGCATATCAGGAAGTTCCTCAAGCCTCTACAGGGTTCTCTCCATTTGAATTACTGTACGGAGAGACAACCCGGGGTTTATTGGATATTTTAAAAGAGGGCTGGGAAGGGAGGCAGCCCTCCACTAATATTTTGGAATATATGCCCAATTGGCTGATAGATTTGATGCAATAAGACCGATTCTAAAAAGTCATATAGAGGAGCAATCAGCACAGGCCCCTTTATGACCGGCACGACCTCTCGGGAGTTCCAACCGGGGATCAGCGTCATGGTATTGGTACCAACTTCTCACTCTAAACTGCTCGCACATTGGCTAGCCCCTCCTGAAATTAAGAAAAGGAAGGGATTGGTTGACTATTTGGTGAAACAGCCCAATCGCTCACCAGCTGAGCGAGTATATCATGAAACCTGCTGAAACCGTGGAAGGAGAGGGTCCCGATCCCTCCTCCGGACAGCCCTGCTCTCTCTTCGCTGAAGTAAGTTCCCTTATTTCGGCGAGCAGCTATCCCAGGCAGAAACAAGAGCTGCGAGAGCAGCTATCCGCTCTGTCCCAGAGGTGGTAAGTGAAAAACCGTGGACCTCTCTGATTGCGCCACGACATATTGACTGACCGGGGTGATCATCCGTGAGCGACCTACAGACTCCGGAGGCAAAGAAAGTAGAAGTGGAACTGGAAATCAGCGAATGCTGGCATAGAGTGTCGAGGAAAGTAGTAGTCCCTGGTCCAGTCCCACGTCTTGATTGCTAAGCCTATGACAGTTGGAGGTTTTCAATGACTTCCGTCGGCTTAACAAGTTTCCAGATTCGAGCTTATCCCATGCCTCGCGTGGATGACCTCCTCGAGAGACTGGGACCAGCAATTCTTGACTACACTTGACGACAAAGGGTACTGGCGGGTTCCTTTACGAGTCCGCTGAAGGAAAAAAGCGCTTTAGCACTCCTAGCGGACACTGGCAGTATCGTGTCCTTCCATTGGGTTACACGGGCCTCTCGACTTTTCAGCGTCTGGTGGACAAAGTGCTCCGCCCCATAACTCGTTCTGCTGCCTATCGGATGGCGTCGTCATCATTCCAGCACCTGGAAGGAACACCATACAGCAGGTCAGCAGTATACGGACACTGGGAGAGGCGGGCTCAATCAACCCAAGAAATGTTTCTTTGGATTGAGGAAGCCAATATTTGGGCTACCTAGTGGGCGGTACTGTGAGGCCACAGTGTTTCAAGTTGCAAAATAATGGCCTGGCCCGTCCAAACAGCGGCAAGTCCAATCCTTTCTCGGTTTGGCGGGTACTACCGCCGGTTTGTAGCCTCGCTTCTCCGAGAGCGCGCCTCTGACGATTGACAAAGAAAAGAGCTCCTAATACGTGGTATGGTCTGATAAGCGGGGCTGCATTCAGTGACTTAAAAGGGCTCTGACTTGCTATCGATCTTGATCTCCCTAACTTCTCTCTCCCTTTTATCCTCAGGCGGACGCCGGACACAGGCTTGGTGCGTGTTGAGCCAAAGCGTCGAGCGTGTGACACCCGTTATGTACCTGGGCCGGAAACTGTTGGACAGGAGACCAGGTCGGCGGTGGAGAAAGAGCTCTGGCGATCAAATGAAGGTAACTCAGCTGCGGTACTACCTCTTGGGTGTGTGTTCACTCTGGTGACGGATCATGCACCTCTGAAGTGGATGGCCCTTCACGGAGTCGAATCCACGGGTCACGAGTGGTTTCTTGACCTGCAGCAGTACAAGTATCAGCTCGTTCATCGACAGGGTCTCTTCATGCCAACGCCGATGACCCTCTCCGGCCCACGACCTCTGGTGCAGTCGCCCGACCCGACGGGTCTGGGCTGAGGGAGTCTTGTCACCTGCGTGTGCATGGGAAGCAGCTGAAGGGCTTAGAAAATACTGTTTATACATCTGCCCAGGGGGCGGAGGTGCACTGACCTCTTTCTGAGTTCTCTGCAGGTCTTACCGGAAATCCACCAGGGCCGCCATTTCCAGGAAGGACACATCACTTCCGGTTCCGGCCCCTCAAGAATGAGGTCACTTCCGGTTCGCCCCAAGGATGATGTCACTTCAGTTCCGGCCCAGAGGCGACATCATTTCCGCCCTCTGTGCTATAAAGCTCACTGCCTTTGCTTAGGCAGGCAGTTCTGTTTGGACTCTGTTGTGTAACAACTGTTTAACAATGCCTCAAAGACTTTTGCAGCCGGAAACCGCATTAACGGTGGCTGCCCCAAACCTTTCTACGTCTCTGGTCTCCTCTTCTTACAAGACACAGAGACAGTGCCAGAACATGTAAAGAAAAGTGCATGGTAAACCAAGGGAACATAATTGACAGAGAGGATCAGCAGTGAGGTCCATCAGAATGGGGTCTTTACCATACTTCAAAAGTAAACTAATAACTGTGACATTAATACTAGGGCTTAAATGGCCAGAGGAGGCAGCTGCACTGACTGCCTCAAAAAGAGGAAGCATAAATGTTTCCAGATAGCAGAAATTGCCGAGAGCCCATCTATCCCTGGGGCCTTGCCTGTGCTCATTGAGTATACAGGATCTTTAAGTTCAGGCAAAGAGAAGGGGCATCTAGAGAGAAGTCTCTCTCCCTTAGTGAGACAGGGGAATGGAAGGGTGTTAAGGAATGATTTAATATCTAATATCAATAAATAGCTTAGAGTAGCAATCTACAAATTCATTATATATTATTTGCGAATCATTAGAAAACAAGCCAGATTTAGTGTGGATAGAGGTATGGTGGCGAACAAGGTATTTTCTTAATTCTAGCTGCAAAAAGTCTGCTCAGCCTGGCCCCAGACACATGATAGCAAGCACTAATGTGGTGGATTGAAAATGTGGTTCTTTGGATTAAAAGGCTACTAAGTTTGAATCTGGTGTTAACAATTAGTAATTTGTGTTCTTTATTTACTACAAGGGTGCATGTTCTTTCTAAGGATGAAAGTTTAGACTCAATGTTTTTTTTGGAGTTTAGTATATGCCAAATGGGAAGAAAAGAGACAGTTAAGTCCAGAATGAAACCTTTGTCTCCCAGATGGCACCTGAATTATCTACAAAGCCAAAACTGAATGATAAGAACTCCTTTACTATGATATCAAGTTGTTTGTAGAAACAATTTGTTTTCATAAGAGATGTGTCAATTTCCACCTCTGGGTATGAAATGTTAATAACAGATGGATCTACTATAAATGATTAAATTTGTGGTCAGGTATAGTGTCTGAGACCAATGAAGCCAGGGTTGTGATATGAAATATAATCAATGCATGACTGTGAATTATGACAGGAAAGAAAAGAGAATTCTTTTGCTGAAGGATTAGTAACTAGAATCAATCTATTAAAGATTGGCAGTAAATTACATAAAGTTTATGAATAGTGAGATGTGCGTTTGCTGACCAGTTGTGAAATTTGTCTAGCTATATGTTTAAAGCGCATTTGCGTCAATGCCAACTAGAAGTTTACAGCCAGAGAACTTAAGAGGATGGTCGTGAGGTCAGGGAAAAGGAGGAACATACAGGGTACAGCCACAGGTGGAAATTATGAGTAATTTATGACCTCCTAGATCAGACTTCAAGTAACAAAATCAACCAACGTATCATTACCTGATTCAAAACCTTCATTCAGTAAGGTGTGGTATCGCTGAATGAAACGGCACATCTTTTAGAGAGGATGACGCCACAACTCTGTAGAACTTATTATTACAGCAAGAGACACCTGAGGCCAACAGGTTGCAACTCCCAAATTAAAGCCATGTCCATGTGGTGACAGTGGAGGAGAACGGGAGGCAAGCTTGCCACTGACCTGAGTTCAGGGCTTTGATGTTCCATTGAAATAATGTTAAGCTTTGTCATAATTAGACTGACAAAAGAGACTCAGAAGACAGAACGGAGCGACAAGAAATGGAAGTAATAGTGTCTGTTGTGGCAATCGGTAATATCACAAACATAAAAACCAAGAGTCTCCTCAGCTCAGGCTCAACAACTGATATGTGTCAACTTCACTCTGTTGCTGTGTCATTTACTATTCACAGCTCAATGCTAATATTTAAAAGTGGTTGCCAGCCTTGGCAATCAGGCATCATCTTTAGGTTGCCAAAACTGAAAATATAGTTGCCATATTTAGGAGTTAGATGCTATGCAATTATATGTCAGCATGCTGCTACTTTACAGCATTTTAAGAGGAAGTATTATCACTTCCAGCTCTGTGCACAGCAATTCTTTGTGTTACGTGGTTTGCTCAAATCTGCCTTATGAAATTATTAAGTTAAAGTGCACTAAATGAGTTCATCCTGCAGCATTTTTCTTTCATATAATACTGCGCACCAGCGAATGAAAATGACCGTTGACAAACCCTAAACCCTTAGCGGTCATTCATTTTGCTTCCAGGCCCAACAAATGAAATAGTTTTCCTACTTTTGGCATAAATCTCCAGATCACACACTATAAACAAAAGCATAGCAATTCCTTACAGGTTCAAATAAAATATTAAAAAATTAAAATTTTCAGCATAGTTGAATGTTATTTATTTTAATAGATTCATTATAAATATATACAAGTTCCATGAGCAAAGCGTCATATGAGAAATAAGTCCTCTGCATATTTAAATGTAAAATAAATCTAACAACACACAATCTAACCTTCTCTGCACACCTTATTTTATGTCCTTTTTCTTAAAATAGTCAGCAGCACTTATTTTATTTGTTCCTATATTGGGTTTCTAAAATATTGATCATTGCATCTTGTTATCAGATAAAAGAATTTAACTATTACTACTAAATATATTATTGTTTAATTAATTTAATTAATATTGTAGTACTTTCAGAAACAATCAAAAATAAGTAAAAAATGTGCCAAAAAATTATGTTTTACTCATAGTGCAATGGAATAGTTGAAAGTCAGCATATTCTGCCATGTGATGTATAATCTTAACTATCTTATCAAATTTGTAGTGCAAATGTTTGTTTTAGTTCCATCATGGCTGACTTTTTCCCAGCACATGCTGCAGTAAGTATATCTTTCATCACCACACACTTTACTTCCACACAGCAGATATTGTAGAGGTTGGGGGGTCTGTTGGATTTTTCAGTCTTACGTCCTTAGCCTCTCTAAGCTAAAGGTGACTTTTATCATTTCTGTTACACTTGCATAGAGGAGAGTTGTAACACTGAATTTTTTAACTAACTTATTACTTGCACAAAGGCAAAACAAGAAGTTCAGTGCACATGAGTACAGATAACATTTTATTTAAATCATAAAAATGACTAGTGATTGGAAAATGTCACGCTGAGCTGCCAACTATGTATATATTAAATGCAAACATTGTCCATTTCTGATCCACTCCCAAAAAAATAATGGATCACTAAGCGTTTGACATTCTTGGCAACCAGGGGTCAAAAAGTGATTGCCAGTTGACTCGAAATGGCAACCATTAATGTCAAGCCCTGCTGTTTCTGCAAACAATACCACAACAGTCAAACTCTTTTAACTGTCAAAAAAAAAAAGAAAGAAAATATTGAATTGTTTTGAAGTGAATGTGCTATAAATATGTTTGCTATGCTTACAATAGTTTAAATATGGCCCGCTGGAATTTCAAAAAGTGTATACTATAATCAATCACCTAAGTCAATGATCTATTAAAGCACAATATAAAAGAATACTGCCAAAGCCATGTGATCCTGCATGGCGCTACTCGAACGAGCACCACATGTGCTCATGCGCCATGCTTGAGTCTCCGCCCTGCACGTTTGCGGGTTGGAGACTGCCAATCAAGAAGGCAGGTAAGTACTGCCCTCACTGTAATGCCAGTAGCCATGTCAGGTGCTGGCATTACAGTGATTAACTGGCGAACATGTCATCGGGTGCTTATAGCACCTGATGCTGCGGTTCGGCTCCAGACAGAGACAGGGAGAGGCGTGGATAGGCAGGGACAGATTAGTGCGAGACTTTCACAGCTCTCACATTCAGAGAGACCAAAGTCCTTTTAAGGACTCTAGTGTGTGTTTTACAGTCTGTATTTTAGACTGCATTCATCTGGGCACAATATACTGTGCATGTTCTGGGGTTTTTTGGGACATATAATGTTCCTAAAACAGTGGCTGTAGTTCACATTACATTCATCTGGGCTAATATACTGTGCATGTTCTGGCCTTTTTTGTGACATATACAGTTGGACATCAGAAAATATTTTCTAGACTTTAAATTCAATTTAATCTGGAGCAAATATACTGTCCATATTCTGGTCTTTTTGTCACATATAGTGTCCTAAAACAGTGGCTGTAGTTCACATTACATTCATCTGGGCCTAATATACGTCCATATTCTGGTGTTTTTGTGACATAACAGTCCGGCATTAATATGAAGAAGGTGAGCATTAAGGGACAGGGAAGTGGGTGTGATGCTGATGGTGCAACAGAGGCCGTGGCCCTGGGCGCCAAAGAAACTGTGCCTGCTGCCAGTGCACCAGAAAAAAAAAAACCCACTGTACCCAGCTTCATGTCAAATTAGCTGGGCGGGGCAGGACAACACTGTCTAAGTCGGCCAGTCAGAACAGTTGGTCGAGTTGGATTACTATAGATAATGGTTCCAGTCGTTTAAGCACAACCTCTCTTCCACCAGGTCCAGTCTCTGTAGCCAAGAGCCTGGTCAAAGAAAATCTCACTCTGATCATCCTTCCTTCCACCATGTAGAGGCTTGCCAAACAAGTGATCCCACACTCGAAATTCCGAGGAGCTCTTCAGCGCCACAATTAGATTTGGCCCACTCGCTTCAGCAGCTGGAGGAGGGACCTGAGATATTGTGCCCTGATTCCCAACGTCTTGAGCCTTCACAGTCACAAGAAGATGACGGTGGTGATCGGCAATCATTCGTTCCAAGTGGATGATGATGAGACACAGTTGCCAAACACTCAGGTTATGTTTAGGTCAAGTCAGGAGGATGAGCAGAGTGAGGAAGTGGAAGAGGAGGTGGTGTCGATAGTCACTGATCCAACATGGGAAGGTGAAAAGCCCGGCGAGGACAGCAGTACAGAGGGATCCGCAGCACCGCAACAGGCTGAAAGAGGCAGTGGTGTTGCAAAAGGAGAAGTCGGGCCAGCAAACAGGCCTGCAACCTGAACCAGCACCCCCATGCGGAAATCTACCTTGCCAAGGGGTTTTTTTAAGGAATGTGCAGACAACAAAAGAGTGGTAGTTTGCAACCTGTGCAGTACCAAAATGAGCCGGGGTGTGAACCAAGGTTATTATAGTTAACGAACACTAAAATCAAAACTGAAACTATTATTAAAAAAACATTTTAGTAAACTGTAATAAAATAATTAACAAAACTGAAATGAAAAACTAAAACTAAACAAAACTATTAAAGTAGCTGGAAAGACTAACTGAAATAAAATAATTTACTAAAATATTTTTAGTTTTCATTTTTGAATGAATATTTCACCGATAGTCTTTAAACCTTGTAAGTTTTAACTCTAAAACAGAGTCATCCCTGCAGAGCGCCGCACATATTCATCCAGTGAACTCGGCTGTTCACACAACATTTCTTGTGACAGAGTGAGCTGATTCTGAGTGCGTAAAGCAGTGAGAAATAAGCGGTTTATTAACGCTTTCTTTGTCTTGTATATCAAGATGTAATTCAAATGGCAGAAATAAATGTGCCGGTCAACAAAATGTTTACCATTTGGATAGAAAATCACGAGTAAATAACGTTTCAGTTTATTTCTCAGGTGTCTCTTTTTATTGACAGCAATTCCACCTGCCACTTCACAGGAGAAATCGTTTTACTTTCTCATATCGAGTATAAGAAGGTATAGTAATCATGAAAAAATTCGACCTTGATATTTTTGATGAATCTTAACGTATAGACTAACCAGTGTCCAACAATACTGTTTTTGGAATGTGTGTCTGTATGTATACATACACTCAAAAACACAACTAGATAGATGGATGAAGTTTGGCATGTGGTTGTTACACATAATGCAGATCTCAATTAACTTTTGGGCCAAATCCATCACCCGGAAGTGGTACTTACCTGAACACACTACTCGATGTTTTTATTTTTATTTATGCTGCAGAGTCTAATTTATTCAACTTTACTTTTATAATAATTGATCAATATATTATTAATTTGATTTGTTGTTGATGGTTCCTTAATGAACATAATATAAAAATATAATCATTGTCTAGCAGTTTACTCTTCAAATATCCATCCCATATCTGAGTATACAAGAAAGTTGAGGGAGATCACTTCCGGTTTTGAAAACAAAGTGCACTAATCGAGATACTGACTTGGTCATCATTCAAAATCAGTATATTTTCTGACCAATCACTTTTGCTTTTAAAACATCGTTTAACAATGAAGCTTGATCAAACAAAGGTAACCGACAAGTGATGAAAAACTACTAATGGGTTTTTGTATTTATTCCATATTTATTAATTTACCATTTTAATATATATTCACAACTCAAATACCTGATATTGTAAGTAATTCATTAGCAGAATTATATTTTAAAATATTTGTCTCCCTTTTTCAATGTTTTTCTATCTCTCTCAAAATAGATAGTTGAAATATCATATTCTTTTGTTTTAACATCAGCCATATCATACATATTGCATACCAGGGATTTTTCCTGCCTTGCATCCAAACCTGCTGCGGTAGGCTCCAGGTTTCCTGCAATCTAGTCTGGATAAACAGGTTAAGATATGAATGTATATGTTGTTCTTGATACCAGGCGCTGTCTGTTGTTTTGTGCCTGTCCATACTCTTTACCCTGCTCTTGCCAATGCTCGTTATGGGTTTACTGTTCTTATGGTGGACTATTCAAGACTCACCACCCCAACCTTGACACTGAAAGCTTGTTGTTCTTTGTTTCCCTCAATATAGCTAAGTAGGGGTCTCACACTGATTCAAGTCTGACCTGTTCTTCCTAAGCCTGTGATTTTCAAGAAACTTTTTTTTAATTATAAAATTGTGTAAAATCGTTCCATTCAGTGTCTAGTTTTGATTATGCTTGTTTTTATCAGACAAAAACAAAACCAGATAGTAAACCAGCAGTATAGTAAAGCCTCCACTAACTAAACTCATTCCAATCTGTTAAGTGTACAGTTCTGTTGACTGTGACACAAAACTAGAGCCTCTATGCATATTACTAAAACTAAAACTAGAAACTAATATATAAAAATAAAATGAAATGTCTTTGTGAAATAAAACTAAACTAAAACTAAAACACATGATGAAGGAAAACTAAAAACTAAACTGAATTTCCAAGTAAGGTCAGAAAAATATAGAAATAAAACCTTAATATAAAAAGGCAAAACTATAATAACATTGGGTGAACCTACAACCTCACCACCACCACTGATCTGCCACGCTAGCAGACCACACTCCCTATCCAGTTAGGATGAAGCTACAGGTCCACAATCTCGTATCTCCAGTCACACCTGCCTTCCCTTCCCTTGTATTACGCACTGCTGGCAATCCTCTGTCAAGGCTGTGCAGTATGCCTCCCTGCACCTGGACATTCACACCCAGCAGGATCTACACCCACTTCCCTGTCCCGAGCGCCCAGCGTTACACAGATGTCGATAAAACATGGCATTTGAGCTGACCCAAAGCGTACTGAACCACCCACAGGCCACTTGGCCCTGAAATGCGCAACTTTCAAAGGTACGGCCCGAAATGTTCCGACGAGCTGTGAATGGTGGACTTCGCGCCTGATGAGTCAGCAGCCCGCGGTAACAGTCCCCACGCCCACTGATTCGGTGTGCGATGCCTATTACACCAGCATGTGTCCCAAAATCATCCGTGCCACTGACTGTCAAAGCGTAGGCCATCGTCGCTGCGGACACGGACAGTGCGTGGAGCCTTTTGTGAGCACATGGCGTGAATGTGTCGGGTTGGGGACCAGCACAGGACTGTGCGGATTCAACTACGTCCATCAGGGTCTCCAGCAACTATGCTTGCTCTAGCTCCAGCCTCCACTTCTCCTCCGCACCTCCTCCACTTCTACCTCAAACAGCAGTCAGCCATCCAGTAAAGAGCTAGCTGAAGGCAGTGTAACACTGCAGATGGGAAGTGCGGTGATGTGAGCTGATCTGCTTGGGACAAACAGCACACTGAGCTGTAGTATAACAATAAGTACAGCCGACAAGATGCACATACCATTCTTGCATACTAAAGTGTCAACATGAGCACTTTTATCTCTAAAGTCAGTAAGTCAGAGCGATCTCAAAATGAGAGGGCTAGGTTTACCTCTTTGTTCCCGTCGGCGTCTATTGAAAACACGAGTGTCAGATATAATGGGGTAGGGTGTGTTTAGGCTCATAGTGTGCTGAGATATAAAACTGACTAAAAGAAAGCAGCTAACACTTTACAAGTATCATAAATTACACTTTCTGGATCTTCAGACTGAAATCAAATGTTTTTTAATTTCTACAAATAGTAGACTAAGAGCAGTTTACTTCTCAAAGCAATGTGTGCAGGATCAAACTTCAGTGACACTTTTGGTCCCAATGACCTGATTCTATGTGCCACAAGAGGCAGTCACTAATAAATTGTCAATAGCATGTGAGAAGTTTGTTTCACAGTTATATTTTGAATAGAAGTTGCAATTTTTATCTTAAATTTTGTATTTTGCTGTGAAATATTTCTGGTACTTCAGCTTCATGACGTGTATATAGTTTATAGCTCTTACATTCTGTATCTACTAGTAGAATATAAAAACATTTTTGTTTAACAATGTGTTTAGACAGATTACATGAAATATGTCTGTTTCCAAACAATGATCTATATTTCCACTCTAAACTCACTTCACTGAAAGTCAGTAAGGCGGCTGGGCTAGAAGTTTGTCAGCCGTTCTGTCGATGGAGATGGAATAGCCTAACTGCTGACCTAGCCTGATTTTTACGCAACATTGTGATGACAAAGATGCTGGTGGGCTGTGAACTGATTTAAGTGAAGGCGATTTGATGAGACTGGTTCTAGAAGATTTTATCAAGAGGCTCTGGTAATTCTAGTGATAGGACCAGACCGAGCTGTGGCTCTGACTCAACCTAAACCACATGGTTGGTACCTGACAATGGCGGCGTAACTTGGTGAAGACTGACTGGGCAAGCAACCTGACACACATTCCATCAGCCTAGCCCATGTTTAAACTTAGTTGTTCAGCGGTTTATCAGAAACCTACCCCAATTTCAAAACTGACGTGAGGGAGCAGCGGATGACCCGGATTAGAAAGTTCCACAGCTTCACAGCGCCGTCTGTCAACCCTGCAACATGGCGCTTTGCAGTGTTTCCAGCTACCGGACTGTTTTGTACAGCGACCTGAGCATCGCCTGGAACTCTCGTTCTCATGTTGGCCAGGCTTTGGCAGCAGCGAGGACAATTGTGGAATACCAGCTGCACATGTGGTTGCCTTTCCAGTCAGCTTCCACTATTCACAAGGAGAGTGGCATTGATGTCAGACCTATGTGAAATTTTAAAAAACTTAGATCCACAAAGATGGTAGTGGTATACACTATCATCAGTGTAACACATCCCCTGCTGTGTCTATTACGATCACTGCTCACAGTGGAGGCAGGCTGAATGTGGCAGACGAGGGTACATGGAGGAGATGCACAGGGTGATAAGCGAGCCACCCACAGTTTGGCTTCACAGCGCAACTTGGACCACTGAAAAGGAGGAGGGCTGCTGGACTGTGCCTCTGCTACGAGGAGGTAGTAGTACCCATGCACTTTAATTACGATCTGTTCCGCGTGGATGGGAAGAGGGGGAGGAGGAGGAGATGGAGAGTAGTCAGATGCAAGGCATGGACGTCTTGCCTTTAATTCCCACAGGCATGGCTGACCCTGTTGGCTACTTTCCATGACCCTCGGTTTATGTAATTTAGATAACACGGATTACTGGGTGTTAACCCTCCTCGACCCTCTCTAAAGAGAATTCCTGCTCTCATTCCTGTGCAAGAGGATAGTAAAATGATGCAATACAGAAGGTCTTGTGGAGATTGCTCCAAAGTTTCCGATCTGACAACAGCCGCACAGTCTCCTTAGGCAACCGGAAGGAGACAGAAACACACAGCAGTTCCAACAAGGCAGGAACAGCTATCAGGCATGGGATCTTTCAGACACGCCACCACCTCACCCTGAGCCTTGAGCTGGCAAGAGGAAAAGTTGTGGAAAGTGGTGAAGGCCATACCGCAGGCCGTGTCAAGTTTAGAATGCATCCCTCAGTGCAGTGCAATACTGGGTGTCCAAGCTGGACACTGCATGGCTCAGCTCGCCTTGGAGGTGCTGCCCCGCTGCAGCGTTTTATCTAGGCGTGTTAGCTGCGGTGGCATTATACAATAACAGATAAGTGCTATCCGCTGCCCAGCTTTGAGTAGCTGACAGGTTGACTCAGATAAAATAGACCAAGGCCTGGATGCTCACTGTTTCAGATTCCACACCACAGGAGCTGAGCTGATAAGTAATTTCAAATATCTTTTTAATGGAATTTAAAATGCACCACACAATGGTATAGTGATTGATCATGTTCTCCTCCCCTTCCTCCTAATACAGAGTGTGTATTTCCCTGCACTCTAATTTTTAATAGGTAGCTCACTGCAGGCCCTCACTCAAATTTTTTTATAGATTACAAAGCCGTAGGAACAAGCGTGCACAAGCATCCAACATTTTGGGCGTCAGCTCACCTGCAAAGCACTCCATATCATGTTTAAACAGTGAAGCTCAACTGCGAAACTTACATATATTTAGAGCTGCAGCTGAACGTGCACTCATGTAATGTTGTCAAGCAACACATAGCTCAACTGCAGCACTTGCATGTAATGTTTTAGGCGTAGCTGAACAGCATGCACTCGCATTTAATGTTTTAGAGCGTCAAGCTCTTCGACTTGTCTATAATGTTTTTAGAGTCAGCTTACCTGCAGGCACTGTCATATAATGTTTAGAGCTAGCTCACTTGCAGGCACTGGCATACAATGTTTTGAACGTACAGCTCACCTGCAAACACTATATAATGTTTAGAGCGTCACAGCTCAACTGCAGACACTTCATATAATGTTTTTAAAAGTCAGCTCACCTCAGGCACTGTCATATAATGTTTTGGCGGGCAGCTAGACAGCACACTTTAGCATATATGTTTTTAAGCGTCAAGCGCCTGCAAAATACTCCCAAAAACATGTTTTAATAACTGACTGCAGACTGACATATAATGTTTTAAGGCAATTTTTCCATATAAATTTGATTTTTGATAGTCTGTATGGTACCAACTTCGGACAAACTGGTTCCCAGCACTACTTGGAGTCAGATGCATCTTAACATAAATCCCATCTGTTCAGTCCATTTTGGGTGGTGTTTCTGTCACTTTCTGACCTTTCCAATGGACCACACCTCCCTCTTCAGAGCAGGGTGTCTAGGTTGCATCTCATGACACATTATACGGTGCTCGGTAAACTACAAAATGATCACCATTTTATTGGACCTGAGACACCCCAACACTTTGGTGCTTTCGCTCATCACTACTTCTAGAAGTAGATCCAGAACATTGACCTTTCAAAAAACAAATATAGATAGCAGCAATCCTTTTTGCAATTTTTGGAAACCTTTTCAAATAATAGTGTGACTTAAGGAAGCAACTATATCTGTTTACATGGCAAACTAAAATTAGTTTTTCCTAGTCAAAATGCATCAATTATCAATTGTTAGTAATTATTAGAATTGGAGTTTAATTTGAAAAAACTATTTAAGATCTTCTATTTTATAAATATTCTTTGAGAATTTTTAATAATGTTGCATAACAAAAAGTTTGATTCTATACTTGAGCGTGTATTTTCTTATGACTTTGTATTGCTGATACAACACTTATGCAAACAATACTGTCTGATTTTTGTACACTACACTGCATGTTCATGTATCACTTTTTACATGCTAGAGATTTTCTGCTAATAATTTTTGACAGTACTTCTCACCAGTTCAGAATATCATCTAGTGCCATTTTGAGGAAAGTGATACAAACTTATAGATTTTATATCTTTATTGGAAATAAATGAATAGTTACAATCGTATCAAAAATATTTAAAAAAAAACAAAAATGAATGAATAATGAATAGGAAGAACTGACTTAATTTATGGTACAGCTTAGAAAAGTAAAATATAATATAATGCTGATGCTAAAGAAGGCTTAATTGTTACTATGTTAAGTTTTGTCAAACCATCTAAAGCTTGCCATTGGAGGACACAACAACATGTTATACCATGACATCCATTTAGCTAGGACATTACTTTTACTACTATTATTACATCTAAATCATCAAAAATGTAAGTTACATTCATAGACTCTAATTTTGCATATAATTAAATATTGTAGTTCCATACCAATGACATACCTCCTTAACTCTGCCTCAGCTTAACTAAATACTTAAAGAGTACAAACAGGAACATTGTGTGTACAGACAAATGATTTGAAGTATCACCATTTGCTTGTTTCCTGTGATCACATCAATTTTAAGGCTTTATAATGCGAGTCAAGAGGAATTTATAATTACTTAAATTTACCTGAACCAGATCTTGAGATTGCTAAATCTTGCTTGATACTTATATAAGTAGTATATTCAAAGTTTGTTGACATTGATTTGGAAAAGCCATTGTTCAAAGTGTCAATATCTTGAACTAACAAGACCACAAACATTAACTGAATCATGCTTGACTGTTGATAGAACATTACCCCATTTATCTCACAACTAATAGAGGACATCACATGCAAGTGTACTACTCCATTACCTTGCCCATTTTGTGCAGATTCCACAGAAGGGCTGCATCTGAAAAAAACAAACAGGTTAATTGTTAGATGTTCTATCATTTCTTTTAAAATCTAAAACAAAATGTGCCTAAACTGATGTTTATCACGAAATATATGCATTCTTTGAATATTACATTTTAAAATCTTCTTCTTTTGGCTGCTCCGTTAGAAATGCCTTACAGATGGATCATCTTCTTCCATTCTTTCTGGCCTCTACATCTTGTTTCTGTAACCATATACTGCATGTCCTCTCTCAAATATTAATTCATTACATTTTAATATAGCACTTTTCTTGTTCTAATCAGAGTGTTTTGACAGAGAACTTCAACCACCACCGAAAGTGTTGCATCCCTAGATGATTGACAGCACCATTATTGAGCGGTATACTCCTAACGTTAACTGTTAGTTGGTGAGTAGGTTTAATTCTATTATTAGATACAACCAGACAGTGAACTAGATTGTCTTTTAAAGCAGGGCTACATATCATGTAAATGGTTTGTGTAAAAAACTTGATTATATTCATCAAACTGTTAAGTGAAAATTAATGGAATAAGTGTTAATGAAGGCTAACAACTTCAATTTCATAGTTGCATTGTGAAAATGTTATTTTTAAAATAGTATTTTCTTATAAATATATTCTAGTTGTATTGCATTACTGATAATATAAATTTGTTAAAACTTTTAAAATTATATATTTTCTCCACCACATCTTTATATACTTTTGGCAACTAAGGCACTAGATAAAATTAAGATACGCCTTTATATACTAGGCAGATTTGGTGCTGGACAGTATACAAGGAACATTATCCATCAAATCACTATTACCATATTACATTTATGTTGATAAACAATGTCAGGTAATACTAACTTGAGTCATTATATGCTGACAGAGTCAATGCAGGCTCTAATCTAATAAGGGCTATCAAAAGCATGGCATACAGTATCTGACATTGTACATATTCTGTCAGGGAGTAAAGCATGAATGAAGATTAAAATCTGTTGAAAAAATACAAATTTAAAAACTTTTCAAACAGGAACATTGATAGATCAAGCAACAACAGAAATAATATGAAAGTACAGCATATTCTTTTTCTGAGTGCTTTGTCATAGTGGTCTACTGCTGCATATGAGGAAGTTTATTTCCAACACTGTACCCTATGACTGAGGCAGAAACACAATAATATCTTTTAATAGGCCATCCATTCTCTGATATTATATAAAAGGTTCAAAACCATTAGTGAATGAGTATTGATGGTTTTGTTCTGATGAAAAGTGGGGATTGCATGCTGACAGGACACATTTCTTTCTAACAAAGCCCTATTCTTTGACTATAAATGCTGCATTTTTTATTTGAAGTACATATCACTCTCCTTATAGAAATAAATAACCAAAGCGAATAGAGAAAAACAATGCACTTACTTGACTACGGAGCACACTGAAATTTGCATGATAAAAAGCTGTTGAACTGAACTTACAGACTCAACTAATAAAGAAAAATTTATTTAATTGTTTTGTGCGAAGTTTGCTTAATAAAACAAATTAAATATTTTCAAATTCTATTACACATATAAACATATTTGTAGTTTATTTACTGATTTATTGTGAAAACTAAAGGTAGCCGAAGAAAAACTGTTACAAGTTTTTTTGTTTAAATAAAATAGCAAATATTAGCGAGCAAAAGAACATTTTAATTGGTTTGTGGTAAATAACAAAGTTTGATTAACCTATTTCAGAGACTTTAATACTTCCATATTTTAAAATATGGAGAAATCTTTAAGATCATTAATGATTTTTGGGAAACATTACAATTGTGTGTTGACTGATAGTAAATAAACAGCCAGTTATACCATAACTTACAAAGTTTTATAAATCTTTACTGACACTACACATTTTAGATATTTTGAAGGACCCTCAATTTACAGCTTTTTAGTTTTGCATTTTAAGAGGATTCAAAAATCATTAGTTGAATCCCAAAACCAACTTTGCCTACATGATTGTCTTTATGCGCTGAACCATACATAAATTATTAACTCATAAAATTTTTCATTTTATGATTAAATAAAAAAAACAATGTAATCAATTCCTTGACACTCCTAAAAATGAGAAGGATTTAATAAGCAATGTGAAACAACTTTCAAAGAAAACAGTTAGTGTTTAATTGCATGATTCAACCTTCAAAATGTCCTCTGGCATTCTAATTAGAAGCTGCATATGTTATTGCCGAGATTTGTAATTTAACAATGAAACAAATTATGCTTACACATATACTGTATAATAAACTAAAATATATTTCATGAGCATGAAAATTGTTTTTTTATTTATGTCCTTCCTGTGTACACAAGGATCTTGAAGACTCTAGCCTTCTTCAAAAAAAGCATAATATTTTATAGCTACTGTTTATGTGTGAATATTATCTTTGTTTTGCACTCCCTATTGACTGATTTAAAGGTGGCATTATATTAGAAATATAACAATATTTACAGCTCAAGTCACAGTACTTTAATATACAATAAATATAGTATTTTTGGGTATAAATTGCAAGGTGGAGAAAAAACTAACAAATGCATCTACATTGTTAACTCTTGGTTCAAAATTTGCTGCATGAGTTTTAACTATAATCCACTCTTTATTTAGACATAGACTGGTATTCAAGGCTCATTGCCCTGCTGGACTCGATTTAAGATTAAGATAAACAAACAATTTTGCTTTGTTGTTTTTCTTTTCATCAAACCTCAATGCTTAACTGGCATGTTATTGGGACAGAGCCAGTCTCACACTTCAGATATGCAACTAATGACAGTAATGAATGGTGGTATTATCTATAACTGTCATAAAATTGCAGAAATCAAAAACTTAGCTGATGGAATATTTCGTAATCTGCTGTGAATAACTTCTGAAACATGAAAACTACATGGTGATATTTCCAGTAAAAACAGGACACAAATATAACAAATACTACTCACATAAATCATAAATGTTAGCGATTTCAGTGTTTTGTAGACGGACTTGATGTTGACTACAAAACAAAGTAAGACACTAAAATTTTCTTTTTAAATGACACTTGATCAGTTCTTATCTTGAGCTGTAAACAAGTCAATGGTATTTTATCTCTAAGCAAGCTCATTGCATTATTGTGAAAATTAAATTAAATATTATTCAAAATATACATAACAAAGTGGTCTAACTCAGATTTTTAATAATGTTATAATTTGAAACAATAAGAATAAGAAAACAATTAAATTCATTTTACACTTAAAGTTTGTTGTCACACCATTAATATAATCATAAAGGCACAATTTTTGATAATAGTTTATTGTGATTGTTGCATGTTCTTCTGTGTTAAATGTTCGGCTGTAAAGCAATATTTTGGTATTATAAATAATAGGAAAGTATTAGATGTATTACAACATCAGAACAATATTAGAACATCTGTTTGAGAATATAAATGTGAATGACTCCTGCACAATGAGATCTCTGTTTCAGAGAGCTACTGATGAAGTACCCAACTTAATATCTGGAGCAACAAAAGTCAATTAGACTCATTGTTTAAATTGTTTAAATATTTGCTAATTTTATTATTTTAAAAGGGCATTGGCAATACAGAATTTAATACTTCTATGAGGAAGCACAATAACTAGAATACAAATATAATGAAACCAATACTGCTACTCACAGTCTACTAGTACCATTACATTTTCTAATCAAATGGCTTATTTACCAAATCCATAAAATATATTTTTTCATTAAAATGAACTTGAGATGATGAACAACAGGACAAGCTCTAGGAATAAAACCAGCCCATTGCTAGACACAAATCCCATTCCTGAAATGTTAGGCATGAATTCTATGTAGTATGTCTGCTGCAAGCAATATACCCAATATTAACTTTATAACATTTTGGCTATCATGAAACATCTGCAAAATCACCTATATTACTGTAATGTTATACACATCGTGCTTAGGAGATGTTAAAAAACAGAAAGTTAAAGAGATATAAATAAAGAAACATACTGAAGACAAATTTAATTCAGTCTGTGTTTAACCTGTGGTAATGATCCAAAACCAAAACTAAAGTCACACTGGAGTTTTTTTAAAATCAAAAGTTGCAGTTTTACGTGCTCTGTCAAAGAATGTACACCTGTTCAACCACAGAATAGCATAAGAAAACCTTTGTTAATCAACCATCCACATTCATTTTCTGAGAGCCTGAGTAATATTAAGTGGTTTAGATCAATGGCAGAAATGCAATTAAATAATACATTATGATTCCATAATGTTTATACTTAGTGAATATTTTATAACAATTGTATACAGTATAAACAAACTAGGTATATCCACTTAATGCACAAACAGGAAGAATGAGAAGCGTACAGTATATGAAAACACAAAAGTGTGCGTAATAGCATGGAAACAGAAAAATATTAAAGAATACTATGTATGAAAAAACACTATCAGTTTTAAGAATCAGGAAAGAAATTAAGAAAAATGAAAAATTATTAAACATATTTCCTAGTTCATTAAATAATATTTATGTACTAAAATGACTTAAGAACAAGGGTGAGAAGCAGGCATGTATGTGGCAGGAATACTCACAGTGGCATGATCAAAATGAGGTTCATAGTGGCCTCCTATTCCATAGTTCACAACTTGTAGATACTCTGCATATGGAGGTTGCACATTTTAAACTTGATAAAGCTGCAATGCGTTTGTCCACATTACTTACACAGTGTGGAAGTATCTTTTAACCATGCACTAGGCATAGAAAGGGATATACAATTAGTTTTATAATATCATCTTTAACAAACAAGGGGGTGGGGGATAGAAAAGTTATAAGAACATCAGTATGGAAATAAAGTCATACAACACCAATTAACTACAACATGCAATAAAAAGAGCAAGTACAGAATTATTTATTTCTGCAATTGTGGGAGATCTGACTCATACTCTAAACTTCAAAAACTACACCTCCTTGATTTAGCCATTTTAAACAATAGCTAGTGGGGAATATATCCAAAAATCTGAAAGTTTATAGCAAAATCAATCGCAAAGTGCCACTGACAACTTGAAGTGATCTGCACTTATCGTGTGAGCTTGCTAGAGCATGCTTTGAAAATGTCATAGGCTTTGCAATCACAAGGAATGTGTTTGGTCAAACCATATCTGTTTTGAACAGAACTTATGGAATATGTGATGCACCAAGGCACAGCTAGCAAGTCATTGCTCAGAAATATTCGAACATAATTTATGTCAGCATAAGCTACTGCAGCACAGTGGGGCAGTAGTAGCATTGCTGCTTCACAGTATGGAGACTTGGGTTTGGTCTCAGTTCCTCCTGTGCGGAGTTTGCATGTTCTCCGTGTCTACATTGCTTTCTTCGTTACTCTGGTTTCTCCCACAATCGAAGACATGCAGGATAGGTGGACTGGTAACACTAAATTGGCCCTAGTGTATGGTTGGGCATATGTATGTGTGTTCGCCCTGCGATGGAATAGCACCCTATCCAGTGTTTGTTCCTGCCTTGTGCTCTATGCTGGCTGGTATAGGCTCCAGTACCTCCCGTGACTCGGTTCAGGACTAAGTGGGTTAGATAATGACAGACTGATAATCTACCACACTGGGTAAGAAGCAGTACCCAATACTGGAAAATAAAGATTTTTGAAGAATATGTCTGGACACCTAATTAGGATCTGATATATGGAAAATAATGTCAGGTACAATACTTAAAGCGTCACCTTGAGTATGAGTTAATGTATGCATAACTTTATCCCATGATGGATAACATGTCCTTCTGTGGATTTGTGCACAATTCATATTTTTTTTCCTGTCCTAGTGTTGCCAGTCTTGATAAGATACAAAGAATTGCTAGGCAGAAAAGGGCAGCATTGACCAATGTTTATCAGAACCATAACAGATTAAACAAAACACACTGACGGGGTAGTACTCTTTTGTCATACTGAAGAAAAGCGACTACAAGAAGTTGGTAATCACTGTGTATGCCAGAAGTCAAAATGCCTTCCACTATACAGTGGAGTGCATGATCCCAACTTGAGAAGAAAACAGTACCTTTAAAAATGAGGGAGGCAGGTCATTACATCCTAGCCAATTAGGCAAGCAACAAGAACACAGTGCCAGAATGAAAGAACGACATGACACTATTTTTACTTCAGGTAACACAAAACTTCCAAAATGTCCCCTTGAAAGGGCCATGAAAAATTCTGGAGTGGTCTCCTGCATTGGGTCAGATATATTTTTCATGTTTGGTCGTAGTCAAAATTTTAAATGTGAGTTTGGTTGGGGCAAACCAATATAATAATACAATGTATTGTTTTCCTAAAATTTTGTTTTTCTGTCTTATCTCTGATACAGCTACAACCAAATTATAGTCATTGATAGATGCAATATGCAGCTTCTAACAGCACTTAAAGAGAAGAAGGAAAGAAAACACCCTTCACTCTATTCTCTAGGAGGAAATCTATTGTATATTTGGCATAACTACAGAAACATATTACGTGCCATGTAGGCAAAAGTAGCTACTGGGAAAAAAATGATTTGATAGTCTATGTTGGTTAAAGAAAACTCGTAAGGATACATTGGTGAAATTATTAACTGAAAAATCACATGTGCTGCAAAGAAGTGTCAGCAACAAAATAGACACACAACAATATATATCCTATTGGTTTTGTAACCTTCATGATATAAAAGAAATAATATAATTATTACAAAGGAAAAAGATTAATTTCTAAATAAGGTTTTATAGATTATGGTGGAAAGATACACAAAAGAAAAGAAAATGTAATGATAATAGTAAAGAAAAAACAGTCTATACAACAAATTCCCCAAAAATTCTGAACACATTAGCTTTCACTTCAAACAAATTTTGGGAATGAATGGTTAGGTTCCTCATCTTACTAATCCTGTAGTGTGAGGGGACTGCTTTTCTCCAGAGGCAACTATTGATCGGTGCAGCTAAGAAGTAAAAGCATAACAGCATGATGTTTTTTTTAAAAATGTCTCCACTATGCACTGTGACACCAAATTATTGACTGCTGTACACTTAACATTTCCAACAGCTAAAAATGTGGAAGAGTTGCTTATCAAGAATACAGTATATTAATTTAATTAAAGTGTCTAAAAAGAAGTTTTATTAAAAAATCCTTTCATATTCAAGGGATAAAGATTCTGAACTCTGATGTGAACAGTAACTGCAAATAACATTCTCATACCTTGTTGTCATTTAAAAGTATATGATTAAGTTTTGCTCTAGCAAATAACCATACTAAAAACACTCTCTTAATTTAATGGATCTATAGCAGGTTTCAGCATAAATATCATAGTTTAGTAACCTTTTTATAAAATACTAAATGGCATTTTCATTATACTGTACCTACCTTTAAACTTTCCAGACAACCAAGCCCTCATGTTTCTTTTCTGATATCTGTCAAAAATCCCTATCATGTGCAAAAGATTTTTTCCCAACATATAATATTTGCATATTATTGCAAATATATGTTATATTGTATGACTTATTTCAGATTAACCTTTTCATAATGAGTTAGCAATTTTCAGTTTTTTCTATTTTTTATATTCATTTATACTCTTTAAAACTTAGTAAAGACATAACGTAACAAAACAACAATCAAAACAATACAAATCAATCAAAAAAAGGGTTAAGTTGGTTTTTGCCTTGGTGCAAAGTTTATAGTGTAATCAAGATGTATTCCAAGCAAATGTTTCTAATTCATCTACTTAGACTTATTAAATTTTGGTCTGATGTTAATGTAATACCTGATCACATACAATAAGTAGAAAAATCAATTTAAAGTAACCCATAGCTTATACCCCAGAAAATATGACATTCAATCAGCATTTCAGGAAGGGCTCATTTAATGTAAAATGTCCCACCCGCATGCTTTCAGATTGCTCAGAAAATCATGTTTGAAGGACTGAGTGGTGTGTCTAGGATAAAATTTGGGTGAGTGTATTATAAATGCATTTCTATATCATGAACATGTAAAGAAAATGCTTCAGGAACTGTGAAAAGTGAACCTATAAACCATCTCTATTACTATGCCACTATACACATTGGCTCAGGTCTGTCTGTATACACTTTACTTACATGGTGCCTAGGACGCAAAATAAACTGTATAAATACACTATGGTGTAACCTAACATAACTAAATTCATGTTAAAAGGTAGTTATACACTTTTTCAATTCTAGCATTTTATACATTAGTACACTGACAAACAATCATCTAGTCCTCAACAGATTCTAAAGTCAGATAATAATCTAGCCACAGGTGACGTAACACATACAATAAATTTTACTTTGGCACTTTGGTGTTTGATAATGCATGTTCAGCTTAATCTATTTGAACAAGCTGAGAATTAATTATCCTGATGTGAAATTGCTCATGGCACAACGGGAGGAAAAAAATGAGTGATGTTGTTTATTAATTTCTTGATTGCTTTCACGGTGTTAAGAGTTTTATCTACAAGCAAATACTAGAGATATTCTTTGTTCAAATTAACAGACAGTCACAAAGCTGAAAGAAATTCAGTATTGAATATCATTTTTATTTTGGGAAATGAGAAAGAAAAGTAAAATGATGAGTTTACTTTTAAATATCAGTTCCTACCTTAAAAAGATGTGTAATTCAAAAAGAAATCACAAAAGAGACTGGTAAAAATTATTTATACTATCCGTTAGGGACTTTTAAGAATTTCTGGGCAGGATTTTAATTTTTCTTGGCAGACTTTCAAGTTAAAATAGTGATATTAATTTCGAAAGCCTTCAGTCAGCATGGTGTTGTGATTTTAGAGTTTAGATGAAGCTTAGTCCATCGTCAGATTTATAAATGTGCTATCACCCACCCTGGTACCTCTGCTGATCACAAAAACTAAGAAGAATTCTGGAGATTTCTTGTATTTTAAAGGCTTATTAGATATGGTGGCATAAAAACCATTTTAATCCTACACAGTTCACTTCAGACCAAATGCAGCCGCTTAAACTATTTTTCCCAGCATTGATCACATTTATAGAATAATTAATATGTTGCTCCATGTATAAATGAGATCAGAAAAACACATAGCAACCTGAAATGCTTAACAGCTCACTACACATCACTTTAAGATGTGACTTGTATAAATTTCATCAGCTTTGAAAAACTAAAATATGTTGAAGCAACAGTTTTTTAAAAAATGTGAAAGACTCCAGAAAACCCACTTCACCATTTTATAAACTGTCCTCCAAACATACAGTGATCCGGAAAGTATTCAAGCGCATCACTTTTTCCTCATTTTGTTAGTTACAGCTTTATTCCAAAATGGATTAAATTCATTTTTCCTCAGAATTTTCTACAACAACACCCCATACTGACAATGGAAAAAAAATTTACTTGAGGGTTTTTGCAAATTTATTAAAAAAAAAAAATTGAGAAAGCATATGTACATAAATATTCACAGTTTTGCCATGAAGCTCAAAAAATTTAGCTTAGGTGCATCCTGTTTCCCGATCATCCTTGAGATTTTTCTGCAGCTTTATTGGGGTCCATCTGTGGTAGATTCAGTTGATTGGGCATGATTTGTCTAAAGGGCCACAATTGACAGTTCATGTCAGAGCACAAACCAAGCATGAAGTCAAAGGAATTGTCTGTAGACCTCCGAGACAGGATTGTCTTGAGGCACAAATCTGGGGAAGGTTCAGAAAAATTTCTGTTTGAAGGTCCCAACGTGCACAGTGGCCTCCATCATCCGTAGTGGAAGAAGCTCAAAACCACCAGGACTCTTCCTAGAGCTGCCGCCATCTAAACTGAGCGATCGGGAGAAGGGCCTTAGTCAGGAGGTGACCAAGAACCCGATGGTCACTTTGTCAGAGCTCCAGAGGTCCTCTCTGTGGAGAGGGAGAACCTTCCAGAAGGACAACCATCTCTGCAGCAATTGACCAATCAGGCCTGTATGGTAGAGTGGCCAGACGGAAGCCAGTCCTTAGTAAAGGCACATGGCAGCCCGACTGAGTTTGCCAAAAGGCACCTGAAGGACTCTCAGACCATGAGAAACAAAATTTCTGGTCTGATGAGACAAAGATTGAACTTTTTGGTGTGAATGCCAGGTGTCACGTTTGGAGGAAACCAGGCACCGCTCATCATCAGGCCCTATACCATCCCTACAGTGAAGCATAGTGGTGGCAGCATCATGCTGTGGGATGTTTTTCAGCGCAGGAACTGGGAGACTAGTCAGGATAAGGAAAGATGACTGCAGCAATGTACAGAGACATCCTGGATGAAAACCTGCTCCAGAGCGCTCTTGACCTCAGACTGGGGCGACGGTTCATCTTTCAGCAGGACAACGACCCTAGCCACACAGCCAAGATATCAAAGGAGTGGCTTCAGGACAACTGTCAATGTCCTTGAGTGGCCCAGCCAGAGTCCAGACTTGAATCGATTGAACATCTCTGGAGAGATCTTAAAATGGCTGTGTACTCGACGCCTTCCCATCCAACCTGATGGAGCTTGAGAGGGCTGCAAAGAGGAATGGGCAACTGGCCAAGGATAGGTGTGCCAAGCTTGGCATCATATTCAAAAAGACTTGAGGCTGTAATATGCTGCCAAGGTGCATGCACAAAGTATTGAACAAAGGCTGTGAATACTTATGTACATGTGATTCTCAGTTTTTATTTTTAATAAATTGCAAAACCTCAAGTAAACTTTTTCACATTGTCATTATGGGGAGTTGTGTGTAGAATTCTGAGGAAAAAATGAATTTAATCCATTTTGGAATAAGGCTGTAACATAACAAAATGGGAAAAGTGATGCTGCATACTTTCCGGATGCACTGTAAATGTCCCAAAGATGTACTAAGACAGCACAACAACTCCCAGTGTTTACTCCAGCAGTTCATAGAAATCAATTCGATAGATCCATAAGAAACAACATCATTTTAACAATCAAGAATATGCTGTATAGACAATTACACACTGCAAAACAACATAATGTGTGTAAAGCTGAAAGCTCAGAACAACTGAGAACATGTCAACTCTTCTGTTAACAGTTTTGAATAGTTATCAACAATATACATCATGCTAATGTTGTATGTTAGTCTTGGCTCTTGGCAAGGAATGAGAGGAATACAAAATCTATTACAAAGAAAATATTTATATGAGTAGCTGAAGTCATGGGAAGATGCTGAACCTTGTAAGGTTGAATATTTTTCTGGTGTTTTTAAACCAAAGCTAGAATCTACAGAACACATTAACTGTGCTCAAATGAAATGAAGCATTGTTGCTGTGTTTGCTCAATGAATGAGATGGGCCTTCATGATGTCTATGGCCTCATTACGAAGGGCAGGAAACCAAATCATCTTATCCTGAGAGAAACACACATGTACATAAACTTCTACATATCATTTTCTCAAGTGGCACATAGCAGAATTCAATGTGAAAAAAACAGTGCTCTCTTTTACTGTTCAGCTTGTAGGGTAGTGTAAGGTGTAGCAGGATTGCACTCCTTCTTGCACCTGGACAGGAGGTACAGCAAGAAAAAGGACATGAAAAGAGGCTGGGGGTTCCCTCCCTACACAGAGGGTTGGGGCAAATCATGTGAGCTGGCATCCCAGCAGGAATCAACATAGGGAACATTACCTGGCTGGGGGGAAAGCTTAAAGGAATCACAAGAGGATTGGAATTATGTCATAGTCTCCCGAATAGCTAGATGGCAGCATCCCCGGGGATAGGTACACCCATGGACAACTGCAGGGCATGCTGGGAGTCACTGAAGCGGTTCAGTGAGCTCTTTGGGGTCCCTGGTGAAACCAGAGGGTGCTAACTTTGACTATCCTCCATGGTCTTTGGGACTTCCAAGCGACCTGGAAGTGCTTCCATTGAGCTATGCCCTGGCACCGAAGCCCCTGCATCCAAGATAAAAGGAACTGCCCCGCCACATCCAGGCAAGTCGGAGTCGGGAGGAATGAGGACAATGATCACCTGGAGGTGGGGAGGAATGGAAAATAAGAGTTAAAAAGGTACTGTGTGAACTGGGGATCTTTTGTGAAGATCATTGTATTAAATAACTCACTTATTTAACCCTAGGACTTGTGTTCGTGTGGTGGTATCTGAGGTTTAGGGTGCTACAGCACACTCTACTGCTCACAGTAGCTAAGTCTGTACATATCTTTTCATAAAATCAAATCCCACAGAGTAACTCCTACAAAAGCAGTTTTTTTTACATCAGTGATCAAAATGCACTAAACAAGGTGTGGAAGAATAGTAAAATATATTAAAACACAAATTCTGAAGATTTTGTGATTTCACATGATTCTCTCTTTATGCACTGTAGCTGAGGCAGCAGTTATACTTGGACATATTAAATGCAATGCACTGCTATGTTCTCCTGTTCTGGTTTTAATTTCAGCTTCATATTTTTATAAGCAGAGGTTGATGAATCACATGGCAATGTACAACTTTCCATTTGTAATCTCCAGTACCAAATAAGTACATGCTGCAGGAAAGTTGAGTACTAAATCTAAGCAGAAAAAAATGATCAAAACAGCACACTTAATATAAACAGCTTATTAAAAGTCTTAGGTTTTTGGTCCCTGGAAAATTATTTTAACACTTCCATCTCCAGATTAAAAGTTACTTAAAAAAAGAAAAGAAATTAGTTAATTCTTCCTTCTCCATTCAAAAGATAAGATTCAAGCTGAGTAATTATACAAATGTACGAATTTTAAAATTCAGATTTATCAATGACAGCATATTTGTTAGCTTAATTTCTTACTGATCAAGCATAAAGGTTTGAATCCTGTGCCCAATTGTTAACTATATGAATTTGTAAGTTATCATGTATCTGCATGGATTTTTCTTGCATTACAATGATATATATGTTAGTGTCATTAGTATTGTGTGAAAGTGTCTGCCTTGTTATATGCTGGTGCCCTGACCAGGGTGAGTCCTGCCTTGTTTCCTCGAGCTGCTTGAGCAGGCCCAGCCTTCAACCACTCGGGAACCGGATTAAGCAGATTTGAGAATGAGAAGGAAATTATGCATGCATCCATCCATACATGTTTCCATTTCCGTAACTCCACTTAATCTAATTTTAACCACATACATTTTTGCAGTGGATTATTTTATTTTAAAATAATATATTAAAAGAATTAAAAAATCAAAGGAAAGTATCCATCCATGCATGCATTTCAGTAACCCACTTAATCTAATTGTAGGTATATTCATTTTCAGACTTTATATTTTATTTTAAAATAAAACATATAAATCCAAGGAAAGCAAAAAGTACAAAACATAAATCAAAGGAAAGTGAAAAGTAAAAACACAAAACATTCAAACTGGATAAATAATCTTGTTTACTTCAATAAATATGAATTATTGTTTTGCCCATAAAAAAATCTGAAAGGCCTTTTTCTGACATCAATAGCACATGCTTTTAGAAAATATTATTTTCAAATATCTTCAACTGATGCTATGAAAGGACATTATTGTTAGATATTTAATTATATATTTTTATAAGTTGTTACTATAGGAAAAGCATTACTGCCAGCAAAAAATCTAATTAAATGAATCTGAGTCAATGACACAAACATACAGTTTGTATATAAAAATACAATGTTAAAGATTTTTCATCTTTCTTTTTTATTTTTCCTGTGGACATTTCACTGAACAGTTGTAAGTGAAAATACCAAATTTATCATGTCAATATTTTTGGAAAGGAAATAAAATTAATTTCTCTTGTACTAATAGTGGTTGTGTTATATCCTGGTTCTGGCAAATCACCCACTTGTTAGCCCCAGCGGGCCACCTCAAAACCAGTTCCCAAAAAGAGAGAGGTAGTGATAGTTGGGGACTCAATCATTAGGAGGATTGAAGTGCAGGTGTGTTCCAGAGAGAGAGAGTCTCGCACGGTGTGTTGCCTTCCAGAAGCACAGGTGGGAGACCTTCCTGGAAGGGTGGATAGGCTCTTGCGGGGTTGGATCCAGTTGTCATTGTCCATGCTGGAACAAATGACATACATAAGGGTAGTCTGTCAGTTCTGCGATCCAAATTCAAAGAGTTAGGTGCAAAGCTGAGGAGCAGAACTGACAAGGTAGTCTCTGAAGTTCTGCCTGTGCCACGTCCCAGTCCAGGTAAGATTAAGGAGATTAGAAGGCTTAACGCATGGCTCAAATCTTGGTGCAGGGTAGAAGGGTATAGGTTTATGGGGCATTGGGACTCCTTTTGGAACAGATGGGACCTGTTCCGCTGTGACAGGTTACATCTGAACTGGAGGGCACCAATGTTTTGGGGGAGGCGTATGTAGGCTAGTTGAGGATTGTTTAAACTAGGGAATGGGGGGCAGTTAGTTTAGGACAGGCCAGGTTTAGATCTATACATGGAAGAACAAACAATGGTGTAGAAATAAAAATGCATAGTAATGTAAATTCTAAGCAAACATTTAAATATAGAAGGAGTAACACATTAAAAAGAGCTTGCCTTAATGCTAGAAGTATCAAAAATAAGGGAAGTGAGTTGGAGTTGCATGTAGCAGAGCATAATTATGATATTATAGCAATAACGGAAACCTCGCTAAATAACAAAGATGGAATGAGTTAAACATAGGGATACACATTTTTAGGAAGGATAGACAGAACAGAAAAGGAGGTGGGGTTGCTGTTTATGCCAATCAGGGTTTAAATGTAAGACCTCTTCAGTTGGATGATGCGCCCCATCTTAGTGAGGACATGTGGCTTCGCCTGGAAAATATTAGGGAAACAGGTCTTATTTTAGTAGTGTGTTATTGAGCACCCAATTCAGATAGTAATTTCAACACATATCTTTTTAGTAATATCAAAAAGGCAAATTTACAGGGAAATATTACAGTCATGGGGGACTTTAATTATGCAAATATTAACTGGGATAACCTTACAGATGGAGGAGTACAAGAACAGAAGTTTTTAGAAGTAATCAGTGACTGTTTTTTAACACAGCATGTTAAAACACCAACACGGGGTGAAGCCTGTCCGGATTTAGTATTTTGTAATAATCAGGATAAAATTGAGAGTGTAGAGGTAATTGAACCACTAGGGTCAAGTGACCATAATGTAATACAAATCTCAGAATTTTTTTCTAAGAGTGCAGATGCAAAGACTAAAATTGTTAAGTTGAACTTTGGTAGGGCTAATTTTGAGCAGATGTGACAATGTCTAAGTAGGATACACTGGGATAAGCTTTTAAGTGTGGAGACAGTCGAGGAGCAGTGGAATAGGTTTAAAAATGTTTTACATGTAATGCAGGACAGATACATACCCAAATTTGGAATTAACAGGAAACTAAAAAAACTCCACAGTGGATTAATAAAGATTTAAAAAAGAAGTTGCAAAGGAAAAAAACTGCTTTATAAGGCATATAACACTAATGACTGCAAAGTGAATCGTAAAGCGTATGAGAACATGAGGGCAACCATTAAGAAGGATTTCAGGGAGGCTAAAAGACAGTTGGAGAGGAAATATAGCAGATAAGGCGAAAGAAGACCCTAAGATATTCTTTCAGTATTTTATTAGTAAAAGAACAGTCAAGGAGGAGGTGAACTGCATCAGGAATAGTAAAGTGGAATTAAAAGATACAGACAGTGAAATAGCAGATGCCCTAAACTTACATTTTTCTGAGGTGTTTACAAGTGAGCAAGTGGATAACCTCCCAGAGGTAAACCACGACTACTAAGGAGGTACTGAGAGATTTGGAAATTGTAGAGGGAGAAGTGCTGCTCAGATTAAATAAGATGAAATCAAACAAATCACCAGGACCAGATAATATTTATCCTCGTGTTCTTAAGGAGGCTAGTGAGTACATATATAAATCCTTGACACATATTTTTAGGAAGTCACTGTGTACTGCAGAGATTCCAACGGACTTGAAAATGGCAAATATCACCCTATTATATAAAAAGGGTGACAGGGCAGATCCAAGCAACTATATGCCAATAAGCTTAACATGTATCACAGGAAAATTAATTGAAGGAATTATTAAGGATAAGATTGAGCAACATATGGCAAGGACATGAGTTATTCTGAACAGTCAGCATGGGTTCGAAGAGGAGGGCGTTTTTACTAATATGCTGGAATTCTAGAGGAGGCAAAAAAGGATACAGTCAAAGTGGAGCTTATGATATTATTTATCTGGACTTTCAGAAAGCATTTGATAAGGTGCCACATGAGATGTTGGGAATCATATTAAAAGAAGTAGGAGTTCAGGGTGATGTTTTAGATGGGTGCAGAATTGGCTCGACACAGGAAGCTAGAGGGTGATGGTGCGAGGAACCTCATCAGAACTGGCTGATGTTAAGAGTGGTATTCCGAGGGGTCAGTACTAGGGCGCTGCTATTTTAATATACTGTACTGACAAGAGACAACTTCCTACTATGTACGTGAACAGTACAAGCAGGCTTGCTATTGAGAATGAATGGGGCATGCTCATCACCAGCCCATCTCACAGTCACCTCACTACAGTATGCTGCCTGCAGTGTCCGCTCACCAATAAACACGGTATGGCCAAAGGCGGTTAGTGAATCACCCCATTCAATAGGTAGCCATCCGATGCACACTATAATGCTACCCCCCGCCCCCCGGTTCACCCTCAATGGCCTCTGTTCAGCCACAACAGGGTCACTCCTAACAGCATTACCAGCCACCCACGAGAATGAATGGGGCAGCCATGTGCGGTGGGCGATCAGTGAAACCGAGCCGCCGAGGGACCCCTACATTGCGCAAGCAGTGAAATCCCCCCTCCAGCCACCACCTTGTAGCATCCCAGGCGAAGATGATGGAGCTGCAGTTACTGAGGTGCACGGCCACAGCTGTGCCCCATTCATAAGTCGAGTTCGGATGTCCGAATCTGGGACTTCCAGTACTTTCTAAACGTTGGTTATATTTTATGGTCTATGATTTTATCTCCATCTGTGTTAGAAATTACTGTTATTGCATTTGAACTTTTGGTCCACAGAACCAGAAAAGAGGCAGTACAGTTCTAGAAGTTTTTTGTAAATTAATGAGAGATAGGTAAAGATAATAATATGACAAAATGTTCAGGAGGTGAAAGTTTAGAGAAATAAACTAAATGAAAAGATCCAATGCCTAATACTGCATCTGTGAAACATGACAGTGTCCTGCCTTAGGTATTCTGTCTGTGTTCCGCTGACTTAATTTCTAGTGTAAAGATTGGCATGGACAAAAACATCTTGAATACCTATGTGTAAGAAAATACTTGCATAGGTTCATAGAGTCAATATTGTCAGTTGTAGTACAGTGAAGTTCAATATGCAATATTACTTTGAGTTAGTAAAACTACTTACCCTGATATATTTTTCCTGATTTTATGGTTACAGCATAAAGCATATCATATTTAAAAGTCCTTTTAGAACATTAGAACACTTAGACGAGAACAGGCCAATCAGCCCAACAAAGCTCACCAGTCCTATCCACTTATTTCTTCCAAGAAAACATCAAGTCAAGTTTTGAAAGTCCCTAATGTCTTACTGTCTCACACACTACTTGGTAGCTTATTCCAAGTGTCTGTCGTTCTTGTGTAAATAAAGAAAGTTTCTAACTGTTTCCCATGTTCTTGATGAACTAATTTTAAAATAGTCTCGATCCACTGTACTAATTCCCTTCATAATTTTAAACACTTTAATCATGTTACCTCTTAATCTTCTTTTGCTTAAACTGTATAGGCTCAGCTCTTTTAATCTTTCGTCATAATTCAACCCCTGTAGCCCTGAAATCAGCCTAATCGCTCTTCTCTGGACCTTTTCTAGTGTTGCGATGTCCTTTTGTAACCTGGAGACCAAAACTGCACACAGTACTCAAGATGAGGGCCTCACCAGTGCATTATAAAGGTTGAGCATAACCTCCTTGGACTTGTACTCCACAGATCGTGCTATATAACCTAATATTCTGTTAGCCTTCTTAAAGGCTTCTGAACACTGTCGGGAAGTTGATATCTCAGAGTCCACTATTACTCCTAAATCTTTCTCATAAGGTGTGGCACAGTGGTAGCTGCTGCCCTTGCAGTTAGGAGACCAGGGTTGCTTCTGGGTCCTCCCTCAGTGGAGTTTGCATGTTCTCCTGTGTCTGCATGGGTTTCCTCCCACAGTCCAAAGACATGCAAGTTAGGTGGATTGGCGATTCTAAATTGACCCTAGTGTGCTTGGTGTGTGGTGTGTTTGTATGTGTCCTGCGTGTGTTGGAACCCTGCCCAGGATTGGTTCCTGCCTGTGCCCTGTGTTGACTGGGATTGGCTCCAGGAGACCCCTGTGTTCGGATTCAGCGGGTTGGAAAATGGATGGATGGAGGTGTACTCCTGATTTTCCGACCACCCATTGTGTATTCAAACCTAGCATTTTTACTTCCTATGTGTAATACTTTACATTTACAGATATTAAATTTCATCTTCCACAATCTGCCAAAGCCTGTATGCTATCCAACTACATCTGTAATGATATAACAGATTCCAAATTATCTGCTAATCCACCTATCTTGGTATCATCTGCAAATTTAACCAGCTTGTTACTTATATTGCTATCGAAATCATTTATATACAGTACATCAGAGCGTGCTGGACGTGGGTGCCTTCCTGCTGTGATAGCATGTACAGTGCTGAGCAGAAGAGCTCATCTTAATCTTTGTCTTCACCCTTCAACAATGTCTCTGAAACACAAATCTGAAGCAAGTGCAGATGACACAGTAGAAGAGAAAACCATCACCATTGAAAATGAAGCAGAAATAAAAAGGTCAAAGAGAGGTGAAACTCCATAATTTTAGGCAGAGCACTTGGTTACAGTCGGTCAACAACAGCATTTATTAAATTTATGTACCTGTTTGACTTACATACAAATTCAACTTAATACAAATCTACAGTCCTTATCTCGCTACGTAACCCGGGGACTTGCCTGTATTATATTTCCTTATATTCTAGATAGATAGATAGATAGATACTTTATTTATCCCAAGGGGAAATTACATAATCCAGCAGCATACTGATACAAAAACAATATTAAATTAAAGAGTAATAAAAATACAGGTAAAACAAACAATAACTTTGAATAATGTTAGTGTTTACCCCGGTGGAATTAAAAGAGTCGATAGTGTGGGGAGGAACAATCTCCTCAGTTTGTCATTGGAGCAGAACAGTGACTGCAGTCTGTCGCTGAAGCTGCTCCTCTGCCTGGAGATGACACTGTTCAGTGGATGCAGCGGATTCTCCATGATTGACAGGAGCCTGCTCCAGCACCTGTCGCTCTGCACAGATGTTAAACTGTCCAGCTTCATTCCTACAATAGAGCCTGCCTTCCTCACAAGTTTGTCCAGGTGTGAGCGTCCTTCTTCTTTATGCTGCCTCCCAGCACACCACCGCAGAAGAGGGCACTGCTCACACCGTCTGGTAGAACATCTGCAGCATCTTATTGCAGATGTTGAAGGACACCAACCTTCTAAGGAAGTATAGTCGGCTCTGACTTTTCTTACACAGAGCATCAGTATTGGCAGTCCAGTCCAATTTATCATCCAGCTGCACTCCCAGGTATTTATAGGTCTGTACCCTCTGCACACATTCTCCTCTATGATCACGGGTCCATGAGGGGCCTGGGCCTCTATAATCCACCAACAGTTCCTTGGTCTTGCTAGTGTTCAGTGTAAGTGGTTTGAGTCGCACCATTTAACAAAGTCCTTGGGTTAGATTTTTATACCCCATATGAACTTTGCATGGAGCACTCCAAATCAGAGAAGTCTAATGATATAGGCTGAACAGGACTGGGGAAAGACAGTCCCCTGCAGTGCCCTGTGTTGCTGACCACAATGTCAGACCTGCAGTTCCCGAGACGCACATACTGAGGGGTCTGTAGATAGTCCACGATCCAGCCACCAGGGTGAATCTCATCCCATCTCTGTCAGCTTGTCCCTAAGAAGCAGAGGTTGGATGGTGTTAAAGGGCCCAGAGAAGTCCAAAAACATAATTCTTACAGCACCACTGCCTCTGTCCAAGTGGGAGAGGGATCGTAGCATGTAGATGAAGGCATCCCCGCCCCCCACCTTCTCCGGTATGCGAACGCAGATGAGGGCGGGCGGACCTCGCGCCTCAGGTGGTAACAGCAGCCGCCTCAGGTCTTCATACATGTGATGTCGAGCAACAGGCCGGAAGTCATTAGCTCACTGGACGGATACCTTGGGACTGGGGTGATATAAGATGTTTCTTCCAAAGCCTTGGGACTCTCCTCTGTTCCAGGCCAGGTTGAAGATGCGCTGAGAGGACTCCCCAGTTCCAGTGCACAGGCCCTTCAGCAGTCGTGGGACATTTTATCTGGGCCCGGGTGTTTGTTGGCACTAAGTCTTCAGCCTCTGCTCACCCGCGCTTTCTGTAATTGTGGGTGGGGATGTTTTCCCATGCTGGTATCAGCAGAAGGATGGTTGGGGGATGGACTTGAGGTGGTGGGTTAGGTGGTCAAACCTGTTAAAGAAGTTGTTCATCTGGTTTGCTCTTCCATGTCTCTCGATGGTGGCACCCATGAGCTGCATCCAGTGATGATCTTCATCCCATCCCACACTTCCTTCATGCGTTATTCTGCAACTTCTGCTCCAGCTTTCTCCTGTACTGTTCCTCCGCCTGAGCTGGACTCGAGTTCCTACTGCACGCACTTGAGCTCCATGCTGATCACGCCTTTAAAAGCCCTTTTCTTCTGGTTCAAAAGGCCCTTTATGTCACTTGTAATCCACGGGTTGTTGTTAGCATAGCAGCGCATCTGTTCTTACTGGAAGTACAATGTCCATACAGAAGTTGATGTAATCAGTTGTGCAGTCAACAACCTCCTCAATGTTCTCACTATGTGATCCCTGCAGGATATCCCAGTCCGTGTTCTAAAGCAGTCTCTCAGAGCCAGCTCTGCCTCAGGGGACCACTTTCTGAATGAGCGGTGGCTGTAGGTAGCGCCTCACTCTTGGTTTGTAGTGAGGCTGAAGCAGAACCAGGTTATGATCTGCTTTCCCAAGGCAGCGCTTTAACATTTGCATAGTAGGTCAATAGTCCTATTTCCCTGGGTGTTACAGTCCACATACTGGGAGAAGGCAGGTAATGTTTGTCCAGCGTTACATGGTTAAAGTCTCCAGTGATTAGCACAAGTGCCTCAGGATGCTGTGTTTATAATTTAGCAACCTGCGGAATGGATGAAGTCACTCGCTATCTCGTGTTCACCGAGGAGGATGTAAACAACAACAATCACGTGTCCAAACTCTCTGGGCAAGTAATAGGGGCACAAACTTACAGACAACAGTTCGATGTCCTTGCAGCAAGTGGAGATTTTAAGGTTTACATGTCCAGAGTTGCACCATCTTGTATTGACACAGAGAGCGAAACCCCCTCCTTTCTGCTTCCCGCAGGTACTTGCATCTCTGTCCGCTTTAACTGTGCTAAACCCGGGTAGCTCCACGTTAGCATCTGAGATGTTAGTTGATAGCCATGTTTCACTAAAACACAGCAAACTGCATTCTCTGCAGATCCTAACATTTTTCACCAGTGCAGCCAGTTCCATCCATCCATCCATCCTCTACAGCTTATCCAAGGTCAGGTCGGGTTTAGCAGCTTAAGCAGAGAAGCCCAGACTTCCTCTACCCGGCCTCTTCTTCCAGCTCTTCCGGAGAATCCAAGCTCCCAGGCCAGCCGGGAGACATAGTCCCTCCAGCGTGTCCTGGGTCTTCCGGGCCTCCTCCCGGTTGGACATGCCTGGAACACCTCACTAGGGAGGCGCCAGGAGGCATCCTGATCAGATGCCCGAGCCACCTCATCTGACTCCTCTCGATGCGGAGGAGCAGCGGCTCTACTCTGAGACCCTCCCGGATGACTGAGCTCCTCACCCTATCTTTAAGGGAAGCCCAGACACCCTGCGGAGGAAACTCATTTCAGCCGCTTGTATTCGCGATCTCGTTCTTTCAGTCACTACCCATAGATCATGACCATAGGTGAGGGTAGGAGCGTAGATCGACTGGTAAATTAAGAGCTTTGCCTTACAGCTCAGCTCTTTTTTCACCATGACAGACCGATGCAGAGGCCGCATCACGCGGATGCCGCACCGATCTGCCTGTCAATCTCACAATCCATTCTTCCCTCACTCGTGAACAAGACCCCGAGATACTTGAACTCCTCCACTTGGGGCAGGATCTCGCCCCCAACCCTGAGAGGGCACTCCACCCTTTTCCGGCTGAGGACCATGCTCTCGGATTTGGAGGTGCTGATTCTCATCCCAGCGCTTCACACTCAGCTGCGAACGCTCCAGAGAGGCTGAAGATCACGACTGATGAAGCAAACAGGACAACATCATCTGCAAAAAGCAGTGCAGCCAGTTCATCGATCTTATTTGGTAGTGAGTTCACATTTCCCAGGATCATAGAAGGCACCGAAGGTTTGTAGCGCCACTTTCTCGCTAGACGCTTGGCTTTTATCTTAGCACGCTCTGCTGCCCTGATACTGCCTTCTTACCTTGTCAGGCAAATAGGGAACCACACCGGCGTGCGCGATTTGTTCTCAGCGCTTGAAGTTGACTACTTGAATAGACGAGTCTCAGTGTGTAAAATCCATCTCCAAGTAGTAGAAAGTGTCCATGGAACGAGTCCACATAAAAGAAAATGGTAGGAGTTAACAGTGAAATAAAGAAAAATAGAGAAAAAGGTAGAAAGATAAAGATAAAGACTTTAAAGATAAAGTCAACACAGAGCTGCTGGAAAAGCTGCCACTCGCGTCAGCGTGAGTCATTGAGTCATTCCACTCATTATAAAGAAGATGAGATGCACCTAAGGAGTTTCTTGATGCATTACCACTGCTACATAATCTTAGTGCAGAGGAACTGGACACTCATAGAATTACTGGATGCTATAAACTCACCCAAAGTGAGAAAGCAGAGCCCTGATGGCTACCAGTAGAATTGTATAAAAACTCAAATAAGTTAGCTCAGCTATTGTTAGAAGATACATTTAGAAACATTTATAGAAGATACAGACAACAAAATACTTCCTCAAACTTTTCGCCGAGCATTAATTACCATCTTTCCAAAGACAAATAAGGACTTATTACAAGTGCATCATACACACCAGTTCCACTTCTGAATAATGTTAAGGTACTCTCCAAAGTTCTAGTTAGAAGGACTAGAAAGTGCTTGCTCTGTAATATCACATGACCAAACCAAATTTACTAAAGGCAGACACTTAACTTCTAATCTTTGATGCTTGTTTAATGTAATATACTCACCCATAAATATAACACACCAAAGATCTTACTATCTTGATGCGAAAGCATTTGATATTGTTGAATGGCATTATCTATTCACCACATTGACAAATATGGGTTTAGCATAAAATACGTGATGAATCAAATTACTTTAAAACAGTCCAGAACGTTATAACATTTGATATTAGAATTGCAATGG